>NW_021633190.1:0-106336 GCF_004799145.2 Neltuma alba
ACAAATATCTTCCTATTTTTCTCCCTATTTTAAGAGGCAAATTTGATTTGAATCCTCTAATTTCTGATGTGTTAAACAAAGCCAAAGGGAGTGAATCCTCTAATTTCTGATGTGGTTAGGAAAGAAGTAGACAAACTTCTGAGAACTAGAATCATATACGCTATTTCTGATAGTGAGTGCGTTATCACCGGTACAAGTCGTGCCAAAGAAGAGTGAGATCACAATAATTAAAAATGAAAACAATGAACTCATCCCAACTAGGGTGCAAAACCCATGGAGATTTTGTATTGATTATAGGAAGCTGAATGATGCCACAAGGAAAGACCGTTTTCCCTTACCCTTTATTGATCAAATGCTTAGACAGTTAGCGGGGAAGATCACTCCTGTTTCCTAGATGGATACTCTGGGTATTTCCAAATTCCTATAGACCCCTAAAGACCAAGACAAGACCACCTTCACTTGTCCCTTTGGAACCTATGCTTACAAAGAATGCCTTTTGGTCTTTGTAATGCCCCTGGCACATTCCAACGCTGGATGCTATCCATTTTTGCTGAATTTATTGAAAAATGCATGGATGTGTTCATGGATGATTTTACTGTATATGGTAATTCTTTTAAAGATTGCTTGAAAAGCCTTGACCAAATCTAGCACAATGCATTGAAAAAAAGCTGGTTTTGAATTATGAAAAATGTCATTTCATGGTTAATCAAGGCATCGTACTAGGATATTTAATCTTTGAAAAAGAATTAAGGTAGATAAAACAACGATAGAGGTGATATCTTCTTTTCCTTACCCTACCAACTTGAAAGAGTTGAGGTCCATTTTAGGACATGTGGGATTCTATAAAAGGTTCATCAAGGATTTTAGTAAAATCGCTTTACCTCTTTCCAACTGCTACAAAAAGACATTGATTTTCAAATTGACCATGCATGTGAGCTTGCTTTTGATGAATTGAGGAATAGGTTAGTTACTCCTCCTATTTTCACCTCTCCCAACTGGGATTTGCCTTTCAAAATTCTTATGATGCTTCGAACTTAAGTGTGGGTGCAATGTTGGGTCAAAGGAAGAATTCTGTTTTGAAGTGATTGCTTATCCTCTAAAACTCTGGATATAGCTCAGAAAAAGTATACCACTACTGAGAAGGAATTGTTTGCAATTATTTTTACACTTGATAAGTTTAGACCATATCTAATAATTCTAAAGTGATTGTGTTTATGGATCACGCAGCAGTGAAATACCTCTCCATAACCTCAATCGAAGCCAAGGCTCTTGAGGTGGATGTTATTGCTTTAAGAATTGATTGTGGAAGTGAAAGACAGAGCTGGAAATGTCAACCATGTGGCAGACCACCTGAGCAGGCTACCTTAGAAACAAGGAAGTACTCGATTCTGATATTATCTGTGATTCATTCCCTAACCAATCTCTATGTGCTTTGTCTGTTTCTCAACCATGGTTTTGCTCACTTAGTAACTATATTGCTACTGGTCTAATCCTTTCTTACTAACCACCTTTTAGACTCAAAGCTTAGGAGCGAAGCTTCCTATTATATCTGGGATCCACCGCACCTATGGAGGTTATGTTCTGACCAAGTGATTAGACGATACATTCTGAAAGTAGAGGCTCGAGCCATTCTGAAGGCTTGCCATGATACCTTATGTGGGGGGCACTTTAGTGCTAGAAAAATAGTTAAGAAGGTTTTAGATGTAGGATTTTATGGTCCCACCATATTCAGAGATGCATTCACTTTTGTAAGGCATGTGATAAATGCCAACGGTTTGGGGGGGTTAGTAGAAGGAACGAAATGCCACAGCAACCAATCTTGTTTTGTGATATCTTTGACACTTGGGGAATAGAATTTATGGGTACCTTTCCACCTTCCCATGGTTACACCTACATTCTCCTAACTGTAAATTACCTTTCTAGGTGGGTAGAAGCCATCCCCACATGTAAACATGGTGCATCCACGGTTTCTAATGGAGTGTCCACCCCTTATCATCCTCAAACCAATGGTCTAGCTAAAGTATCAAATAGAGAGATCAAATGCATCTTGGAACGGATTGTCAAGCCCTCCAACAGAGACTGGAGCTTGAGACTAGACGATACACTATGGGCCTACCGCACCGCCCACAAGACCCCAATTGGTATATCTCGTATCAGATCATCTATGGTAAGTCCTGTCACATTCTAGTAGAGCTGGAGCATTGATCTTATTGGGCAGTTAAGAGCTGCAATGCTGACTTAGAGGAAGCTGGCCTGAACTGACTCCTTCAAATTCAAGAACTTGAAGAAATGCGTTAGACGCCTACAACAGCTCAAACATCTACAAGTAGAAAACCAAGCTTGTCCATGATACGAACATCTTGAGAAAGAAGTTCAAGGAGGGTGACAAAGTGTTGAGGTATCAAGCTCGATTCAAATTCAAGAAGGGTAAGTTCAAGACGAGCTAGGATGGACCTTACATTGTGACGAAAGTGCATAACTTCGGGATGATAGAGCTCAAAGAGGAGGCTACAAGTAAAATGTTCAATGCAATGGTCATCTCTTTAAGCTCTACAAGAGCCCGCACCGCCTTCTTAAGGCCAAGTCGTCCCTTTCCTTTACTTCTATTGTCCATATGAATTTACTTGTGCTTAAATTATCTTGTTGTGACTGTTGGAGACTATGAAAGGGATGTCCTTAGTAGAATTAGTTTTTAATTCAGTTTGTTTTATGCTTGTTTTCAATAATGTCCCTTGGCTTTGAGTTTGATGTGATTGTATTTGTGCTTCTATTCTGTCACCGCCACACACTTCTTTGCATTCTTGAGTTTAGCCACCTTTGCGCTTAGCTCTTTTCTTCTCTCTAGAAGGGTGATGTGTTGTGCTTCAGTCTTGAACTGAACTTCACAACTTCCACCTTTGTTGTTTTGCGTTTGGGCTTTGTGCTTTGGTATGACTGTGTGCCACAATGTGAACATTGCTTTGAGTATGTGGGGGAGGGAGTTTTTAAAAGTGGTTTTGTGTTTTGGTTGTTGGGTTGTTCCTTGTTATGGGTAGTTCTTGCTAAAATTTACCTAAATTTTTTTTTTCAAAATTTTTGAACTTTTGAAAGTTTTTCCCAATCTTCCATCACTTGTTTTTAGAGTTTTATTTTGAATTGTTAAGAAGCTGATGATGGATTGCTGGGTTGGGTTGTTATGGTAGGCATTTTGGTAAGTGATTTTGGTTTAGGGACTTAGGTTTGAAGTTTTTTAGGGTCTAGAGTGTCAGAGCCTCTCTGTGCACTCAGATCGCGACTCAATGTTTTCAGGTCGTGACCTGGGGTGTTAATCTGAGTTTGGGAGCTCTCTGTGTGTCCAAGTCGTGACTTAACTATGTATGGTTGCAACTTGGGGAAGACAATGGGTAAAGGCTCTCCATGAGTTTAGGTCGCGACTTCGGTGACTTTAGGTTGCGACTTGGAGTCTTTTCTAAAACCCTAAAAGCCCCTTTCTCCGGTGAAGTCATGCCCTTACTTACATCAGGTCGCGACCTGACATGAAAAGTCAGAGTTTTTCTTCGAGTTCACCTCTTTACCCCTACTTATTTCCACCTTAATTACCTTGTTGCCCATTAACCTACCCTGAATTCAAGTTCCATTCATTCCAAACTTAAAACCCTAGGCCTTCTTTTGTAAAACCACTTAACCCCTCCTTTCAGTTTTCATTTCCCTCACATGTTCTTCCCACGTTCAACTCTCTCTTCCCCCATGGCTGTTCTTTTCCTGAAGTCGCAACTCCCCATCTTGGATTCTTCAATAGTTGAATCTATTCAAATTCCCTCCAAAGTCACAGCTGCTCAGCCCTTTTTAACGGTTTGCTCCCTCCTCAACTGTTCAGTTGTTTCTATCCTTCAATTTTCATGATTTTTGAGTGCCTCCACTATGAAATCCACATCCTGCAGTTCATGAACAATCCTATCTCCACCTTGCATTTAGTCCTTCCATCCTTCTACTCCCTTAAGGTCTGTTTAATCTTCCCTTTTCATTTTCAGTTTTTCTGTTCTTTCTGGTTTAGTTTTTTGCATTTTTGTGGGTAGGTAGTGTTGTTTTTCGTTAGGGCTGTGATTTTGGTTGAGTGGAGTATTGACGGACATTGAAAATGTTGTTTGACTGGTTTTTGGACTTCTTGGGATTGCATTTTCTATAAAAGATTTGGTTTTTGAGCAAACTGGTTCGTGCTGCGTTTTCTGAACTTTCTGGGTTCAGGTCACAACCTCACTGATTTTAGGTCGTGACCTCAAACCTTTCTGAATTCAAAATTTTCATCTGTTCAAGTCACGACCTCGGCTCACAGAGGGGGTTTTAAACCTCTAATTCACCTCTGTTGTTTCGAAACTGCAATTTCTCAATAGATCTTAACTTTACACATCAAGGATTAGCAAGAAATGGATTTTGGGGCAATTGAAAATTATGAATACTTGGGTTTTCTCATGATTTCCCCAATGGTTTTAAAATGCAAATGTCCCAATTCAAAATCTTCAACCGTTTTGCTTAAATGAGTTTGGCAAGGGGTAAATGTAGGCCTAGTGTGGGGGAGTGCTTAGTTTCTAGGTGTAGTCTAGTTTTTAGTTTCTTTTCTAGGTTTGTTTGTTTTGTGTGTTTACTTTGGTTGTTTGCTTTACGCTCAGATGCCTCGCACTAAAAATCCTGAAGCTTTAAGCTTGAAGAAGAAGCTTTACCCTCGTGACGAGACCAGACTTTCAAGGAAGAAAGCTGTGGAATTATTTGCCAACAGGGGGTAGTTCAAGAGTGATATTTTCTAGAAACGTAGCAGTACCACTTTTACGAGCTTGCCAAACAGAGGGGCCTTGAGGAAATTATGAAGGAGAGAAACAAGGCCAATCTGATGTTGGTGAGAGAATTCTACACTTGCTTTGCCATAGACAAACATAGGGGGATCACTTTTAGAGGTGGTAAATGTTATTTAACTCGAGAGGCTGTTGAGAAGTTCTACAAGTTGCCTGATGTCCCTGTCTGTGAGTACTAGTGATGGAAGATTAGACTTACTAAAGTTCCTTGGGAAGAAATTTTCCAAACCATCGGGATAGGGAGAGCTGGGTGGACCATAAAGGAAAGTGGGCAGAAAGTCTTCTAGCACAAGCACATGAATGACGAAGCCAGAATTTGGCTGAACTTTATGGTTTATAATGTGATGCCATCGGCCTACATTTCTGATGTTTCTGAAGAGGGTGCACTCCTTCTACATCCCTTGATGACCATGCAGCCAGTTGACATTCCTATTATTGCCCTAGACCAGATTGATCACTGTGTTAACAATGTTAGAACTCTTATAGTATTTCCACACTTGATTATCGATATGTGTGCAGCTCATGGGATACCAGCACGCCAATCTGACTCTCTCTTAGACCTCTCACGACCAGGTGCTATGCCGCCTCCAAAACCAACAGAGAAAGGAAGAGAGGAAAAAGGGTGATTGGGGAAGAACCAGAAGAGGAGGCAGCTGAGGGTGGCTCTAGTTTCAACCTCGCCTCCTTAAATAATCAAATTACCAAACTCAGTCAACAAGTGACAGACCTAAATGAGGAGTTCGATGCATACAAAGCTATCTCCATATCTCATGGGTTTAGAAGGCAGAGGTTTATGGATCCTCTGATGTTGGAGATAGCCAGGGCTCTTAAGGTCAACTTCCCCTAAAAGTATGAATGGGCTTTCTGGGAGAACACCATTCCTGCTACAAGTTTTTTTAGTGAGGGTCCGGGGCAATCTTCTGGTATTGCTGCTGCTGCTGCTCCTACTGATGTTGAGATGGGAGAAGCCAATGTCCAAGCAGGGGAAGATGTCGAGGCAGAAGAGGAAAGAAGAGCGGAGGACGATTGAAATCTTTGCTGCTGGAAGCCTTTTGTTTTTTTTCTTTTGTTTCTGTGTTTTTCATTTTGTTGCCCTGTCTTGTGAACTCAATACTTAAAAGCTACATTTCTTTTGTATTTTAACTTTTCTGCAATGAATGGTTGGTTTACTGTGTTCTTTTGTGGTTGCTACTGTTCTTTTTCCTTTTCTGTTGATAGTGGGGACACTGTCAAATCTAAGTGTAGGGGAGGAATCCATTTCACTTTGTTGTATCATTTCGGTGGTTGTTTCAGATTTTTAGAAAATCTTTTTAAATCCAATCTTTCATCATTATTATTTAGCTTTGAATTGATTGTGAATGGTGAATTGCTGTGAAGTGGATCATTTGATGCTTGCTGAAAGGGTTTGTGCTTGTTAAATGTTGACCAAAGCTTTGAAATTTTTGTGTTGGTAGTTTCTTTTTCAAGCAAACCTTTGTTTTTTTAATATACCCTCATTGTATTAAAAAGTTTTTATTGAAAACCGTGCTATTCTTGGACTTTTAAGCACACTGGATTTTGAAAATGATTTTTTTGAAGACTTTATAGTCACTTTTGGGATTCAAGTATGTTCTTAAGTGATTATCTTGATCTTTTTAATCCTCGTCTTATGGGTTGCTTTTGTGATAAGTGTCTTAATGCCTTGTGACTAGTACATATTGATTGAAACTTCCTGTATGAGCAATTGAGATGTGAAACCCTTGTTGCAAGGATATTCTTGAGCCTTAATTCCTATATTGAGTGATTATTCATGTGGTTTACATTTTCTAGAACTTGTTTTAGCTCTTAGTCAAAATTACATGTGCATTTATGATTTTGAATATGATGAAGGGATTCTTTTTTACGCCTTTCTACCCAAACACAACCCACAACCATTTATCGTTGCTGAACCATTTTTGAGCCTGCACTTCCTTCATTTTGTCTACCATTTCAAGTGTTTTGAACAACGATGTTAATTGAGTTGAATCTATCTTGACAATTATGGTTTCCTGATCTTCATCAGTCTTAATTGGGAATTTTACTTTTATTTTAGTTTGAAAAAAAAAGAAAAGAAAAAAGAAATAGAAGAGTAAGAAATACTTCTTATATATACATAAGCTATAGCAACAAAATAAACTTGAATAAAGTATTCCCTTAGTGATAGAAGGTTGGGATCTGAACTTCCTTGCCTAGAAATAGATGTTATTTAACTCACATTTCTTTAATTCTTGACCCTCGATTTCACCTTTTTCTATTCCATTTAGCCTTTCCATCACTATAACCCTAAAAGTTCTCTTGATTCTTTACATAGATGCTGAATAGTAGTGGAGATTTTATAGTCATTACAAGCTTATGGTAGAATGTTTGCTGCTTGGATAATTGAGAGAAAAGAACCCTAATGAGGAGAGATGAAAGATTCAAACACTTATACCTTGTGAGCAAATCACTGTCGTTCATGCATTTTGAGTCAATTGCACTTTGTATCTGATTACTTGGCATTGTTTATGTTATCATTTTTGTATTCCTAAAAGAGGTTGATCGATTAGCTCTTGAGATCACTTTTGAACATGCTATTCTCTTTAATTGTAGCTGTACTTTCTTTAGAATAATTCAAATCTTTGTCCAGGAGTACAAAGGTTCAAGTGTGGGGGAGTGATAGAACCCAATCTTTATATGGTTTTCTCAAGTGTTTTCTAATGTTTTTCAACAATTTTACTCTTAGTATGCGTGCATTTATATCTATTTGATTACATTGAGTCATACATTGTATTTTTGTTGTTTAAGGGGTAAAAGTGTTATTTTTCTGTTCTCAATTTTAATTGCCTTGATCTGTAATCAGTTGGTCTTTACAAAGCTCTTTGTTGTGATTTTCAAGCAATTGGAGAAGGACCCAAGAACCATGATGGAGCATGGATGGAGCCAAAATGTTACAAGGACCAAAACACAAGAGTTGGGAGGTCTTGACATAGACTCCTGAGGTCGCGACCTGGATGCCTCTTAGTGAAATTATGTGTTTTGGACCTAAGTCAAGATGAAAGCTCTATGTCTTCCCAGGTCGCGATATGGAACTTATCAGGTCGCAACCTGACCCCCCTGAGTCGCAACCTTACATTGTTAAGGTCACGACCTGAGTGCGTTAAGTAAAGCTATACATTTTGGAATAGGTTTTTGAGCTTCTACACGTAAGGGGGCCAGCCACCACGAAAAGACACTCTTCTATTCTACAGATTTGCACAAGGTTGAGCCACCATAATTTCCTCTCAAGTCTCCATTGATTTACACCCAAAACTTTCATTTTTCTTCATCTCTTCATCATTTTCTGCATTTCTGGACTGATCAAATCACTCCAACCACCTTCTTCTCCATTTGTTCAACTTCATTTTTAGCTTTAACCATGGCTATTCATTCCTGGAGCGATTACGATTGGTTTAAAGACATGAGAGGCTAAACCCCTTAGCCTCTTGGTGATAGAGAACGAAGCTTGAGCTCAATGACTTAATCGGAGAGTTTTTTTCTATAGTCTAAACCTTTGTTTAATACTATGTTGAATATTTCTAGATTTAGGAACTTTCTGCACTTGTATGAAACTTGGTTTATGATTGTAAACCTGGTGTTTAGACTTTTTTATTGTATTTGGATTGGATGATGTTAATATTGATTAATCTATATAATATTTCAGTTTGAATCCTTGTGTTCAGTTTGATTTTTTAGTGATCATTGTTGATTAATCTGTATGCTTGGTATTCGGTGTTTGTCAATTGACATTTAGAGGGCATTTATATCATTTGTTCATCTACACTCTAAGTGGTTTTCAACAGTGTCTTAAGAGATGTTGATTAACTTTAATTAAAGTGAGTTTTCATTAGTTAAGACATTAGATCCAAGTGATTACTTGGGGTTTTCTTCAGACTTAGAGGTTTTCTAAAACTCCCAATCATTTTAAAGAGCAGTGATAGCTGAGTTTTCATCATTAAGAGAATGTTTAACCATAATTCCCTTTTAATCTAAAACATTTCTTCATTCATTTAAAATACTAAAAACAATTAACTTTCTGCACTTTACATTTGTTGCACCACCTTTAAAATAACTAAAACCACTTTTTACTCACTCAAATTTACAATGCTTTTGAAAACTAACTTAGACTAGGATTTCCAATAACAAGCTCCTCGAGCAGAACGACTGGTTGCATCCTATACTATATTTTTTCTAGTACAACTCACTTTCTTGATGATCCGGAAGGTGACAGTCTGGCCTCGATCAATAATAAAGAGAATTTACATGTTTGACTAGCTCTTTTCCTTTTTCTACTGTTAGCTTTTTGTATATTCTCCTTGGTTTGAATTGTTTTGATCTTCTTACGAAGTACTTTTCCATTCTTTGAAATCCATATTCTGTTGTTGTGATCGTGCCTAACATATATGGATTCATCTTCATTTAAAAGAGATTCAAGTGATGTCCCTTGAAATGGATCATCTTCAACCGCATTGTCTTCATACCCTGTCTCCTCATTTATTATATTGGTCAGTAAAACAATAGACTATCCGTTAATAGCCAAATCTGGGACATACAAAACTTGTCTAGCCTAAGAAGCCAAAATGAGAGGCTCTTCTTTATATCCTTCCTTATTCAAATTTAATTGTATGAATGACAAACTCATTTATTTTTATATATTTTGATGTCTTTTTTATGGGTTTTTGTCAACTTAATTAGTCTTTTTTGCATTACTTGATTATTAATCGATTTAGTATGTTTTGTTTTGAATTATTATTTTAAAGGCGCAAAATTGTCATATTTTGGTTTGATTGTGATTAATTGATTTTTAAGGACAATTAATGCTACTTTATTTTCAATTTTTCATTGCAAGTTTTTGGGAGAATTAAAAATAAAATTGGAAAAAAAGAAGCAAAAAAGAAACAAAAATAAAAAAAAGGACTAGAGGTAGTACAACGACGTCCTTTTACTACCTACCAAAAAAACTTGTTCAAATCACCATCATCTTCAAGGTGATAGCATGAAAGACCAGAGGAGAGGCACTACAAAACTAAACGACCAGGGGGTAATGGCACAATCACAACTTTTGGCATTCTCCCCGTTCACCACCAATCTTCATCTCCGCTAAATCTTCATCTTCCATCGACAGCATCACCTTCATCTTCTTCTCCATGTCTTCTTCCTGGTGGCAGAGAGAAGTGTGACAACGTGAGAGGCAAAGAAAGACTAGAGATGTGGACAGCCTCCACAAACATTCATCATTGTCGTCATCTTCATTGCAAGAAATGGAAAGGAGCTTCACCTAAAATCATCCACTTCAGCCATTTTCTCTATTCACCACTGAATTTATCTTCTCGAATATTTTCCATCATCTCTATCAGTTTCTCCTTGTCTTCCATCATCCTCTTCGATGTTCTTTGATGGTGGTCTGTGGTTAGAGTGTCATAATCTTCTAATTCAATAGCAATGACAAGAGCTTGAGTCTTCATAAGGGAGTTTTAGCCACTTTAATTTCCTATCTAATAGTTGTTGAACAATTCCTAGGTCTTAGGATAGTTTCTCTAATTATTGGGAAATTTATATTATTTAATCTATTATGTTTGAAGATTGTTGTGGCTAGATTATTGTTTAGCATTTGACATTGAGTTGTTATAACTTTAATTTCAATTACAAATGTTGTGGTTATGATATTTTCATTGATTTTGGAGTTAATATATTGTGATTTTCTAAGGTAGCTTGCAATCTTGGATCATAATACCTCTTGCTAGCTTTAATTATGTTGTTTTGGATTACAAAGTTATAATTAAACATTAGTTTTTAGCATCCTTAATTCCATTTTACTATTTTAGTTGTAGTTAGTATGTTGAGATTTTGAAAAATATTTTATGGCAATTTAGGTGGCTCGGTTGTTGGATTAAAAGTTTAATTATAATTCTAATTGATTATTTTAACTCTCGTATCTATTGAAGTGAGGATTGCTTGCGCTGTTAAGATGGAGGATTGATTATTATCATTGTCTACTCATGTGTTTTATTTCAATTCATTTTCCATCATTCACTTTAAATCATTTTCATATAAAAACATCAAAAAACAAGTCTTTTAATTTCAATTTAATTCATGGCATTTAGTTAGCAACTCACCAATTCGAAATTCTTTTTATAGCTTAGGTTACTTACATTTATTTACTAAGATTTAATTTTGTTTTCAGCTCTTCAAAGAGAAACACTAGAGTGTGCACTATATTGCATAATTTTGGTTTATTTTTGGAGTAACCCCAAGGCAATATATTAAGGGTATTAATGAACCCTAAGTCATCAATCCTCAGTACATTATTATTGTCTATCTAATTGCAGCCAAATACTGGAACTCTAAATCTAATTTAATCCAACTCCTAAATATACTCAATTACCCCAAAGTATGGCATACTTGCATAGATAGGATTTTTATGTTTGGCACTCGATAGATGCATGGTATGAGCTACAAGAGTTACGTCACTATTTTGTAGTTTACTCGATTATCCTAATTTTTAGTATAGAAAATGAATCCATTGATGAGCTAACTTGTGAAAAAAAGCATATGTTTACTCAGCCTATTTGCCAACAACTTTAATTTCTCCGAAACTAAATTAGGATCAACATTATACTTGCCGTGCACATGCTCTTTCAACCATGTTGTAAACTATTTATTGTGTGTTTTAGCATACCAACTTTTCACTTTATTGGGATCATACCTCTTAAGCTCATCAATATGCTTGTCTACACAGTCCTCAATCTCTTCAGAATTGTGTAATACATATAGGTGTGCTTGTTCCCACTGTTGGCTTGAAATAGTTACAACTTTTCTTCCCATAATCCCTTCTCCGTATGTCCTTCCTTCATGACGAGACGCTAGAATCCCAACATCACTTGCATTTTTTAAGTACTGGGTATAAAATTCAGTAGTGTCTTTATAAATATATTGTTCTACGATGCAACTCTCTGGCCGACTCTAATTTTTCACGTACCCTTTCAATATTTTATGTAACGCTTAACTGAGTACATCCATATTAAATACATTGAGCCACACAGTTGAACCTCTCTAACTAGGTAAACAGTTAAGTAGACCCTAATATCAAAAAAGGCCAGAGAACAATACATTTCAAGTTTGCACAATGTAACTATGATTTAGGTTTGCAATCTTGGCAATTTATGTGGGATTAATCACTTTGTTGTAAAGAGACTTAAAGAAGAAACATAACTTCGTGATCGTAGGTCACCCTTATCAGGTAAACTAGCCCATATTGCCACTGGAATAAAATTTTCCATCAAGACATGGCAATCATGAGATTTTAAACCTTTCAGCTTCAAATCCTTTATTGAAACAAGATTACTAATGTTAGAAGAGTAGCCTTCTAACTAGAGGTGGGAATTAAGGCTAGCCTGGTCCTCCAGGGCCAGCCCTTCGGGATTGGTGGGCTTAAAAGGACTAGCCCTCTAGGGTTGAAATTTTAAAAATACCCCAGTTTGCTAGGCCCGGCCCTTAAGTTACAGGGCTCAGGGCCGACCCGCGGGCTTTTGGCCCGTTTAAGAAAAAATGTTATTTTTATATTTATCATATTTTTATAAAAAATAAAAATAAACCAATGAAATTATTAATAAAAGGCATAAATATGAATAAAATTAAGTCACAAATATAAAATATCATCATATATAAATATCCATCAACATCCAAGAACATCTAAAACATTCATTAACAAGATAACAACATCCAAAGTTTTATCTATATAGTGCAATTGTGTAATAAATAAACACTATCATTAATCTTTTGAAACTTCATCATCACTATAATTGATTACTCTTCTTCATAAGTATGCTTTTCTTTCGTAACAAAAATATCAAGTTTTTCTTCTTTATAGGAATTTTACTTTTAAATTTTGCAATCTAGCTATTATTTTAATTTAATGTGAGAAACATTATTGTTGAAACTCATGAATTTCTAATTCAAATTATAGAATCATATGTTATATAAGTATAAAAATACTCTATTATCAAATATATATATAGTTTAAAAATATCAAAGCATATAATATAAATCAAATCATTATTAAAGTCCAAATTAACCCATTTTTTAAAAATTTAATTGGATAAATTATTGTCTAAAACTAAATTTAATTTTAAAATGATAATAATAACTAAATATTTGAAATATTATTAACAATGTAAAAAATTATTAACATTAAAATTATATAAAAAAATTTAAAAAATAAAAAAATTATAAAAGGGCTTAACCACAGCCCTCCAGGGCCGGTCCTTTTAAGCCCTTGGTCCTCCAGGGTTAGCCCTCCAGGGCTTATTTCCCATTTGCAGGGAAAAATATCAAGCCCAACACTCATAATTTCAGGGCCTAAACGAGCTGGCCTGACAGACTCGGCTCGTTTTCCCGGCTCTACTTCTAGTACTTTTACTACAATAAGAAACTCACAATATCTATTTTTTTCTTTTTTAGATAGTGTGTGAGCTGCAAATGAAAAAATGTACAAGTTCTTTTATCCTATGATGCTAATTCCTTTTTTATGCCCATCTTAACCATGTCTAGCCTCGTATTTATACCATCTTTAGTCTTCCCTGAAATATGAAGTAATGTGCCAAATAGAGTTTCACACATATTTTTCTCAATATGCATGACATCAAGAAAATACCTCACATTCAGGGTCATCTAATACGGAAACATAAAGAAAATAGATACTTCTTCCACCTACTTGTCCTAACATGCTTGGCAAAAGGTTTTTCAAATTCATAATCTGTATCTTTCACCTTTTCAAAAACTTCCTCCCCGATTAATGGTGTAGGTGCCTTACCTTCTTCTGAGTTCCTATTGAAATATTTCTTAAAACGTCGATAAGGATGGTCATGATGCAACCATCTACGATGTCCCATATATGAATTTTTCATACCATGCTTCAACCTTATGAAATTTATGCTCTCTTCACAAATGAGATAACCAAGTTGCCTTTGATGCTGTACCTTGGGAGATTACTATACACGGGAAAGTCGTTAAGTATACCAAACAACATAGCTCTCAATTTGAATGTTTCTTCCTTATACGCATCATATACATCAACCCTACTCTTCCACGATAGTTCTAAGTCTTCAATTAACGGAGCTAAGTATATATCTGTATCATTCACTGGTTGCTTTGATCCTAAGATTATCATAGACATCATGGAATACTTGCATTTTATGCAGAACCATGGAAGAAGGTTATATATAAACAAAATCACTGGCCTTGTGTTGTGGGTATTACTTTGCATCCTATATGGGTTCATCCTGTCAGTAGCTAATGCAAGGCATAAATTTCTATCTTTTTTTCCCTAAATTCATAATAGTCAATATCAAACTTCTTCCATTCTAGAGAATTAGCAGGATACCAAAGCATGCCATCTTTAATTATTTCATCTATATGCCACTTTAAATTTCTAGCATTTTCTACACTGCTATACAAGCGTTTGAATCTTGACGCAATAGGAAAATACCATAATTCCTTCTTCAAGCTCTTCTCATTCTCTTGGTAGCATGAGGCATTACACTTAAGACACTCGGTTTGTGACTTATATTCTTTCCTAAACAAAATGTGTATCTTCTCATAGTTGAGGTCGACAGAGTGCAACATTTGTTTTATGTCACATATTTTGCTTGGAAGCTTGTTTTCTGTCACATCCCAACTTTTGGTGAAACATCCTATCTTTAACCCTTCAGAATATGCATTTGGAAGTATTACTGGTAAATTTTAGATTTTTTAGTCCAAGTTTGAGCAATTATAACTCTTAGCACACACATATGTTTTAAGTGATGTACTACTTGTTTTAAAGCTCAAGATGCGTACTTTAATCGTGCCAAATTTCATGAGTAGAGTCAGTCATTTGCCATACTTCTACTCTATCACTATTTTGTTTCTCAATTAGGGATAGCTTATCCCCTATCTTGCACTAACAGTTCATGATTAGGACTTTTCATACGTAATACCATTCGATTCATACACTAACTATTCCTATATATTATCATGGCTAATTACACAAGCCAACATCATCATTTATCATCACATACCATTAATGGCACATTTACAACATACATTAGTATATATAGTGTAAAACGAATACAACAAATTTTTCCAAATCTTTTCTTGTTTCCTTGCTACCACTTCGTGTATCCTTCGCTTGATCATATCACCTATTATGGTTGGTTAATGGAGGGTGAGATTTGGGAGAATCTCAGTAGCAAACATTACCATTTATGCATGCAAGATGGATGCAAGTGTATGACATGCTTCTGTGCATATAACTTTATCGTTTATGTATGGTGAAATACCATGGAAAGTAGGCCAATTCATTCATATTCACATAACATAATGCCAAGACATACTTAACTAAATATAGCAATCATAGTTGAGTAGCGTAGTTTAATCACATCATGGCATTCATAACACACACACATACACATCAAGCACACAAGAAAGGTAAGTTCGCTACCTTGTATCATACGTTTTCTCTTGCTCTTTAATTTGCTTCTTTTTGCTTCCAACCATTAAGGTTGCTTTCTCAACCTTTGTCATTCCTTTTCCTTGATGTCTGATGGCCCTAAATGCACCAAAACATCATTTTTATTCATTCATTAGAGCCATGGTAACCAACGACATCAATACTTTGCTTTCTTTGAGCTATATTAGCTTCTAACTTTTGAGCTTGATTTTCAACCTTTCTAAAATTAATTCCACATGCTATTCCCATACAATTTTTCATTTAGAATCCATTTCCAAGCTCAAAATAATCAAAATCAAAATCCTTCCCCATGAACCAACCTTGACCGAATAGTATGCCTTTAGGGTCTAAAATTTCCATTTTTAATTCCAATACTTCCAAACTTGTTTTCTCACCTTTAACCCACACACTTTTTCATTTTAAACACATTAGAAGAATTAAAATCATCAAAATCATATCCTAGGCATAAGAATCAGGTCTGGCCGAATTAATACTCAAGTTGCACAATCATGAAATTCAACCAATTTCAACATAAAACCACTTGATTCTTGTTCCTCTTAAGCCTTTAAATATTATTCTAACATCAATTTCATCTTCCCCTATTCTTAAGAATTTTGTGCAGCATGTCCCTTTAGAGTTTCAAGCTCCTAAAAATTATTAAAATCTATAACTAAGCTCAACAACAACAAGGGTAGTGAAAACTACATCAAAAACCATAAGCATACCTTGTTTTAGAGCTTGATCTTGCATGGGATCACTTGGTCTTTTCTTTCTCCCTCTTATTTCTCTCTCTATAAACCATTTTGCTAGAGCTTTCCCAAGGTTTTCTCTAGGTTGGATGAAAATGAGGGAGGGGAGGGGGTATTTGTAGAAAACAAGACTGAACCTGGGCCGTTGATCTTAAAATTGTGTGGTTTGACCTGGATCGTTCATTTTCTCTTTTAATATTGTGGTGACAAGTATCCTATGACATGATGCTTACTTCATCATGATGACATCATGCTTACATCATCAATCCACATGCCTTTAATCCAACCGTACACGTGTTTTGCATCCAACCATACACGTAATACCTTCTTTTTCCATCTAACCATACACTTATCTCCATATTCCTTCATCATTAAGGCATTAAAATAGGAAGGAAATTAACATAAAATTCGTGCAAAATACAATCCTTAGGTGTTCCTTCACCTATCTTGCCATTTTGCACCGTATATGGTACTTTTTCAGGCCATAACTTACCCGAGACCACTGAGATATGTTCTGGCACTATTTTCTCACCTCAAATAAATCCACATGGCATTATACAACATGCCCAAGAGAGAGTGATGCTCTTCCCTTGTTCTTCCATTAAAATAATTAATAATATTTATTTCGGAGTGATCTTGACCGAATTCTTTCTACTGATCCACAACTTTGAGAATCTATTTTTAGGTATCAATATTATTTATTGATCACAGGGAATTTCTCTAATTTTTCTTAAGTCAAAAGTTAAGCTCTAGACATTTGACTTTGACTTTCCCCGGATAGTATGTAAATAGGCTTTAAATTCTATTAAAGCCAACCTCTTCGCTTTTTGGGGACAGAATTATTTTTAAAACATGTGATAATTCCTCAAATATTTTTCCCATTTTCTTCCAATTATCTAATGCCTTCCTATACTTTAAAGAATTTATTTTTGAAAATATTCCAAATCAGTCAAAACCCTAAGAATTCCACAATTTCCTTCTGGGGGCATTTTCGTCATTTTGAGCCTCATACAGGCCTCTTAACCTTATTCCTATTTTTCTAAAAAAATTTTGAAGTGTTCAAGCCTTAACCTACAATTTCCTATTTTCTCAGATTTTTCTGGGATTTCGAGCATAATTTCTATTTTTACCCTTACCAGCCTGAAACTTTATAACATTACAATTTTGCCCCTGATTTGGCTTAACCTCAAAATTCACTTTATTGAGGCTTCTAGCATAAACTTTGGCCTACATTTATCTCTATTTCTCATTCCTAGACCCTAAGACTTTTTTTGAGTCTCTAACTTCCTCTTTTCTCAGTCCCAAAAAACTTTGTCTTTATGATTTAGTCCCTGGGAATCCTGCTATCCTTTTAGGGAATCTCTGGGACCCCTGCCAAAAAGGATCTGGTAGCCTACCCATTTCAAACTAATTTTGGTACTTCTAAGCCATGAGGTCCCAGAGATTCCCTAGAAGGATAGCAAGATTCTTAGGTACTAAATCGCAAAGGGAAAGTTTTCTGGGACTGAGAAAAGAGAAAGTTAGATACTCTAGTGAAGTCTCAAGGCCCAAAAATGAGAAATATAGATGAATGTAGGCCAATAATTATGTTAGAGGCCTCAATGAGGTGAATTTTGAGGTTAAGCCAAATTAGGGGTAAAATTGTAATTTTGCAAAGTTTCGAGTTGGTAAGGGTAAAAATAGAAATTATGCCTGAAAATCCTAGAAAATGGGAAATGGTAGGTTAAGGCTTGAACATTTCAGAAAATTTTCAAAAAATAGGAATAAGGTTTAGAGACATGTATGAGGCTTAAAATGATGAAAATGCCCTTGGAAGGAATTTGTGGAATTCCCAAGGTTTTGACTGATTTGGAATATCTTAAAAGATGAATTATTTTAAGTATAGGGAGGCCTCAGTTAATTGGAAGAAAATGGGAGAAAATACTTGAGGAATTATCACAAGTTTTAAAAATAATTTCATCCCCAGAAAGCAAAGAGGTTGGCTTTAATGGAATTTAAAGCCTATTTACATACTATCTGAGAAAAGTCAAATTCAAATGTCTAGAGATTGACTTTTACTTAAGAAAACTTAGAGGAATTCCCTATGATGAATAAATAGTATTGACACCTGAAGATAGATTCTCAGAGTTGTGGACCAATAGAAAGAATTCGATCAAGATCACTCCGAAATAAATATTATTAATTATTTTAATTATTTTAATGGAAGAACAAGGGAAGAGCATCACTATCTCTTTAGACATGTTATATAATTCCATGTGGATTTATTTGAGGTGAGAAAATGGTACTAGAACATGTCCCAGTGGTCCCGGGTAAGTTAAGACCCTAAAAAGTACCCTATACGGTATAGAATGGCAAGATAGGTGGAGGAATATCTAAGGGCTGTATTTTACACGAATTTTATATTAATTTCCTCCATATTTTAATGCCAAAATGATGAAGGAATATGAGAAAAGAAGGAATTACGTGTACGGTCGGATGCAAGACACGTGTACTATTGGATTAAAAGCATATGGATTGATTATGTAAGCATGATGTCATCAATATGATGTAAGCATGATGTCATGGGATACTTGTCACCATAAGATTAAAAGAGAAAGTGGACGGTCCAGATCAAGCCACATATTTTTAAGATCAACAGCCCAGATTCAATCTTGTTTTCTATAAATACCCCCTACCCACCCCTCATTTTCATGCAAGCCATGGACCTATAAGGAAACTCTTGCAAAATGGATTCTAGAGAGAGAAAGAAGAAGGAGGGAGAGAGGCCAAGCGGTCATATGCAAAATCAAACTCCAAAACAAGATATATTCATGGTTTTTGATGTAGTTTTCACTACCCTTGTTGTTGTTGAGCTTGGTTATGGATTTTAATGATTTTTAGGAGCTTGAAACTCTATGGGGACATGCTACACAAAATTCTTAAGAATAGGGGAAGATAAAATTGATGTTAGAATAATGTTTAAAGGTTGGAAAGGAACAGGAATCAAGTGGCTTTATATTGAAATTAGTTGAATTTCATAACTATGTAACTTGAGCTATATTTCGGTCAAGGCTAGTTCATAGGGAAGGAGTTTGATTTTGATTATGTTGAGCTTGGAAATGGATGACACATGAAAAGTTGTGTGAGAGTAGCATGTGGAATTAATTTTAGAAAGGTTAGAAATCAAGCTCAAGAGTTAGAAGTCAATATAGCTCAAAGAAAACAAAGTGTTGATGTTGTTGATTACCATGGTTCTAATGAATGAATGGAAATGATGTGTTGATGCATTTAGGGTCATGAAACATTGAGGAATATGAAGAGTAAGAAACCTTAATGGTTGGTAGCAAAGGGAGCAAGAGGAAGTAAAGAGAAAGTTTAAAGACACAAGGTAGCAAACTTGACCTTACTCTTATGTGCTTGGTATTTGCTTGCATGTATGACATGTTTCTATATTATATGATTTTATGAACTCATGTGTTGTGATTGTGAATGTGTTTGAAATATGCCATAGGCCTATATGTCTTATGATAAATGCATGATGATTTCCAAACATGTCATTATGTTATAAAAGTGTTATATTGCAAGCATGTTTAAAATGTCAAGCTTGCCATGTATGTTTGGGTGGTTATAGATAATGATTGCATGAAGGAGAGCATGAGGAGGAAGGAGAAGAAAGTGAAAAATTATTCATGTTGATGAATGAAGCTATTAGTTAATGTAAGGTTCTCCTAATGTGTAAATTATGTATAAGAATGCCAACATGTGATGTATTGGTTTAGAACATTTATGGCATGACTGGAAATGTATAAAAATGAATGCGAAAGAATAAAGCCAAGCTATGCATGCCAAAACAATAAAAAGAATTAAAGCGAGAATTATCTAACAGATAAAACATAGGTTCTAGAGCAGTCAGCTTCCAACTCTAGTTTGACCCATCATATGTATGAGTTAAGCCATGAAATTTGGTATGGTTAAGATACACATGCTAAACTTTAAAACAAGTGGTAGATCACCTAAAATGGATGTGTGTATGAAGAGTTGTGCTTGGGCAAAGTCAAGGCTAAGAAACTAGAACGTATAGTTTTGACCAAATGAACAGTAAAGTTTAATGAATAAACTGTACGAAATAGGCAATGATAAGTCTAGTTTCATATTTTTCTCCCGTAGAGAATTGAAAGATATTTCTGTAAAATTTTAGAACACCTCAATACAATGTTTATAGACTTAGTTATGAATTTTTCAAACTTAAATTAAAAATCTGGAATTTAACCAGTGAACAGTAACCTGAGAACCAATTGTAAACTTCAATCTACGGGCTTGATTCGTGAAGCGCTTGAACCGTAACACTTCCAAACATGTACTCTAAGGGGTTAAAGAAAGGATGTTTCATTTTCTTTCGGTAACATTTGTTTAAAAGCGAAAGCAATTATGTGAAGCTTGTATCACTCCGCCCATTTCTTGCTTTCAAGTTATGTAGTTTCAAAACTACAAACAATTTTGTGAAATTAGTACAACATTCATATAAAGGTGTCTCAGCATCATACTTCAACCTCTCAAACATTTTAGGACAATCCTCAAATTCCCATTCAATCATGTTGGCCATATCCTCAAGACGATCAGCTTTATATGTAATTCTGTCAAAATTAGATGATTAACAGCTTTCATTATGCCCTCGACTACTATTACTCATATCTCTTGTCTTTCCATGCTTTGTCTAGCACTTATAACTTTGATCGATTCTATTAATAATTAAGTGACTCTCACAAACAGATGGCAAAACCCACCTTAGAAGGCAACACCTAAGACAAGGGAAAATAATCCTACTATGACCATCGGCGTGCTTAACCCCAAACTTAATAAAATCTTCTACCCCATCCCAATATTCCTTTGATAGATGATTAACGAACATCTATTCCTTGTCCATGGTTCCCAACTAAGATTAATCATATAGAGAAAAATGTGATCAGCGACTCAAAGATATTGTGAGAATTAAACAAGAATAGGAAGTCAACGCGTGAGACACTATTGATCACATTTATCCCTCTTTAATTCTACCTGTGAACAACTAGAATTACTAGTTGTTAACAATTAGTAATTCAACAAAAATTCATGTTGACTTTAATTTGAAAAAAAAAATTTACTACTACTAATGTGCTATCCCATTTAAAGAAAATTTGGCTGCATAACGGCTTAAAATTGAGCATTTCCTAAGCTTTATGCCCTTTATTTAACTTTGAATAAAGTATTAAACAGCAAACCAGCAGCAAGACAATTTCAATACTAACATTCAAATTAACTAATATTCAATAATTTGGAAAAACATAAAACATTGGACCCTTAAGTCAATTTCAATTACAAAACCAAAGGATATATGGCAAAAACAAAAAACATATGACCCAAAGACTTCTTTTTTGCACCAATCATTATTAAATCCTCACATATGACCAGCAAGGTATTTTCAATCTAACTAGCTATACTTTTAAGTACTTACAAATAGTAAGTCCTCTACAGAACCCACATTAAGCTTCCACAAACTAGAAATAAACAACACTTTCAAATATAACAGAAATCAAAAGCCTTAAATGTAGAGTAATAATCTCATTCAATCCATAAACCAACAACCTATGCGAGTTGAAAAAACTCACTTCTGAATAAACATAATTTTTTTTTCAATTTATTATCCTATGATCACAAGATGAAAACTAAAAGCAACAGAGTAGCAAAGCACTAAATGCAACTTAGCTTTGAAAAAGAAATGCTAATCGATCAACCTGAAGCAATAAAATCCACAAGTTGTATCAGAAAAAATGTAACAAGGCAGAAGGAACCACGAAATCATATTAGGATTTTAAATAAGAACACGACCAACCTGAAGCAATAAAATTTGGAGAGGACACTATGAACAAAACCTGATAATGCTCACTAATTGCAAAAGAGAAGAAACGGACCACATAACATGACAATGATGGAGGAGGAACCACAAAAAACAATAGGGAAAGATCAAAAATGATATGGGGATGGTAGATTAGAGTATTGGGAGGTCTAGGCAAAGCATACGAAAGAGAAGGGTGCCTGAAATTTTAAACCAAGTTCAAGTGAAATGAAATAGATTAGGGATTTTAAAACACAATACTTGATGATTTTATCCATAAACCGTTAAATATTGATTTTGAATATTTGACAGTTATATTGAAAAACCATCAATTATTACTAAACTTGATGGTTTTCAAAGGAACCGTCAAATATTTAAAGAAATACTTGACAATTCTTTTGAAAATCGTCAAAAGAATACTTGATGGTTCCATGTAAAATCGTCAAGTTTTGTTCGGGCAAATTCTGTCTCACCTTTTCTGACAGTTTTTACTATAACCGTCAAGTATCTGGCGTCAAGTATTTGTAATTCGATAGTAATATTAAAGTTTTATGCAAAAAGTTATGCCTATCTAAAGTTAAGATAAATTTTGAAAAATTAGAAAATAACCAAATGAACAGTAATATTTTGGTTTAAAACTGAAACCGAATGGTGAGGTAACAAGAACAATGAGTGTTTTTCTCACCCACACAATTAATAGAGTTTTAAATGGAACTTGGAACCACTATGTTTTGATTTTTCTGTAATTAGTTATGATTTTTTAAAATTTGTCAAATTTCTAAAGGTTGTTGTGAATAAAAACCCAAGATTAAAATTTTTGAAAACTTGATTTCTAATCTTGTAGCTAACAAATATGGTTCTAAATACTTCCATTTGATGTGCTATTAGATGCAAAAATAAGGTGTTACTTATTAAGTGACGCTTATAATCATATAAATATGTAGAATTCGCTTTCTGACAGGTGCTCACGTCTTCAAGTCTCTCTTTTTTCATCTTCAAAAAAAATTACAACTAAATATCCTATTCTATTATATATCTTCCGCGTCTTCCCCTTTCGTTTTGAACATGCGAGAAAATTATGACTCAAGACCCCTTCTCTTCCATTATTGTCTCATAAGCTCCTCTCTCTTCCCCAATGCTTGGCATGAGAGAATTGGAAGAAAAAGGAAGGATTAAAAAAATTAGAGAAACAGTGTTATAAAATTTTAATTAAAAAAAAGATGTAAGATGAAATAGTAAAAAAAAATTAGTTAAAAAACTTTTAATCTCACTTCCTTTCTATCCATTTCTCTCATACCAATCAGACACTTAGTCTATTTATAAAATTATGATTAAGGCCATGCTATGGATCGCTGCTCTGCTCATCTACCGTTTCCTTCCAATCTTGGGTTTCTAAGGAGTGGGCAAATTAATTTGTTGGTACCTAATTTTTCGTCAAGTTTTGAATGAAGGTAAAAAAGAAATCAAGTTTTGAATTATATCCCTATATTTTTTTTAATGCAATTCTTATTATTTGCTTAATTTTGGTGCTAGTCCTTCTGCTGTAACGCTATTACTTTGGATGATGTGTGCATGACCATCTCCTCCCTCAGCTTCTTTCTCCCCCCAGGGATGATGTGTGCATGACTACCTCCTTCCTCAGCTTCCTCCCCCCCCCCCCCCCCAAAAAAAAAAAAACCTTGGACTCAGTCTTCAAAGTCAACATACCGTCATCTCTCGACCTTCCATCATTACACATTGGTCATACAAAGGCTCCATCAGCCTCAAAAGTCATGTTACCTTATTTAGTAGTTTATTGAAACATGACTAATTTCTTAAATGGTTAAACTATAGAATCTGAATTGTATTAAGTTAAAATTTAGAAACTGAATTATAATTGAGTTAAAAACATAAAAACTTAGTTGCACTAAATTAATTAAAATATACAAATTGAGTTTAGAGCTGATAAAATAGATTGATAGTGCAGGCTGAAGTAACCCACATGCTAGGGATTGGAGCTCACCAACCCACCTATATTTTTTCCAAAAAAAAAAAACATCTTTTCTAGAGACTCAAGCGAAGACATGGCCTTTTTATTGGGAAAAAAAATTTCACATTAAAAGTTGATTAATTGGGCTTTGGTTTATGGGCTAGTTTTTCTGGTGTGGGTTGGGCTTCAACTCAAGTAGGATGAGGTTTTGCAATTTTAAAGGTTGGGTGGCTCATGTGAAATAAAAAAAACAAGATAGCCCACTAACACATGGGTTAGCCTGTGATGGTACAGATAGAAGGCAGTATGGGTTGAAGTAACCCATCTGGTTGGCAGTCTGTCATTTTTAGCAGGATGACCGGACGGGCCCGTTAGCCCAGCTCATATTACCATTTCTAGTTGAGTTACAATCGAGTTAAAATTTTATCAACTAAAAAACTAATTTAAAAGAAAAACTCTCTCATGAAGTTCTAAGGACAAATAAAAATGTTCCAAATTTCAAAAATGAATAATGCTAACCAATAGTGTAACACCCCAAATTTTCGGATTCAGAAAAAAGTACCAAAGACAATTTATTAAAATTATTTAAAGCCTAGGAAAATTTGGGGAAAACTATGGAACATTAATTTCAAGGGCTTAGAAATTTTATGGAAAGGTCTATTTCCCCAAAACTGGTTTAGATAATTTTAAAGTTAATTTTTAGGAGTTAAAAGGACCTATTTTCTTGAGAATTCAAGAAAAACAGTTAGAGGTTTCTAATTAACTAGAAAATTTTTGGGAAATTATTTTATAAGGTAAAAAATTTATTTGAGGCATAAAATCCTTAAAATGAATTAAGAATTTATTCATAGAATTAAGAGCTATTTTCTGGGAAAATTCAAGAAAAATAGTTATGAGTTGATTTTTGACTCAACACTTTTAGAGAAATTATTTTATGGGTCAAAGAAGATAATGGAGAAGGAAAATACAAACAAAACATTATGGGAAAAATTCTGGATTCATTCTTTAATTTAAGGGGGGAAAAATAATAGAGGAAGGACGAAAGTGAAAACAAAGAAGACTTAGAAGGGCAAAATGGTTCTTTCCTCACCCACATAAGCTGCCGTCATGCCTTCTCCCTTCTCATTTGTCATCTGCAAACGGAGGAGAAATCAGAGAGAGACGGAGAGAAAACGTGGGAGCAGAGAGAAGGGCGTTGCCAGCGAAGTGGTGATCGGAGGGGAGAAGTTCACATGCAATAGTGTTTTCTGACTGAGGTAAGACTGATTAACACTCTCCTACCCTTTTTTCTTTTGTTTTGCACATCATGGAGGAGATTATGATAGATTAAAATCTAAGTTGTTAAAGAAAGCTATGAACCGAAACAAATAGTGGATGGAAGATGTAGTTGGAAGCTTCAACGAGTGAAATGTAGTGATGCATTTGTTTGTTTCACCCCTGTTCATGGCTGCCGAAACAGAGCTTGTGCATTCTGGTTTATGGGATGCCCATCAGGTTTAGTGCGAGAGAAGTTTTAAGAATCAAGTTGCTGAAATTTAAAAGGGAAGAAGGAAGTTATACACACACACACACACATATGGTGTGAATGGCGTCTGATATATAGAAATAAGGAAGAAAGGAAACTGTTTCATTTTCTTCAAAATTTAATTGCTAATTGAAACTAGAGGATTTACTTAGTTTTTATGTGGATAAGTAATGGTCTAAGAAATGGTGTTAGATCATTTTTTTTCCTTCTGCTAGCCGAGATTATAAATGAGATTATCATTTTGATGCTAAATTTGAAATGGGTCAGCTATTGTACTTCAATCTGAAATTTTCTGTCCAGATTCACTTTAAAGGATTATATGGGATTAGAAAATACAAGAATGGTAGTAAATTGACCATGAAATTTCAGATTTTAAATATACTACGCAGGAAAATACTAGAAGGACTAAGGAAGAATTAACGTTTGAAGCTTTGAAAAGAAACAAGAATTCACATAGATTAGATTGACGAAATTGCTTCTGACATTGATTATGCCAAGGTAATTTTATATATATATGGATTAGATTGTGAGGATTAAGAGGGAAAGACATTTCAAGTGTCTCTGTGTAATATGTAAAAATAATGACTTTGCTCTTGATGAACAACCATTTAACAAGGGTAGAGCTTAAAGAGAGTTTGAGATTTAAGAGAAGTTGTTTAAGTTATAAGTCATAAACGGATCAAGTATTAGCCTATCTTTATATATATATATATATATGTATGTATGTATGTATCATATAGGATTTGAAATTTGCCCGAGCCCATTAAGGAGACAAACAAGAAAGGACTCTAGAGAAGGAAAATTGGAGGAAAGGTCAACAGGTAGTAACACTTTTTCTCATATACTTATGCAATTGTTCTGCATGTTTGTTTGTGCCATAGTGCTTATATTCCTTAATGAATATATAGAGGTGTTGACTATGGGAGCTATGTGCTCGACTATGAACAATGGTTTTGATTACGAGAACTTTGTACTCAATTATCAATGATAGTTTTGATTACCAAAGTTATGTGCTTGATTATAAATGGTGCTTTTGATTATGGGAGATGTGTACTCGATTATGAATGATAGTTTTGATTACCGAAGCTACGTTCTCTATTATGAATTGTGGTTTTGATTATGGGAGATGTGTACTTAATTATGAATGATGGTTTTGATTACCAGAGCTATGTGCTTGATTATGAATAGTGGTTTTGACTATGGGAGTTGTGTGCTCGATTATGAGTAGTGGTTTGACTTAGGAGTTGTGTGCTCAACTATAAACAATGGAAACTCGCAATCTGTGTGGATACTGGAACTGTGTTCCCTTGAACTCATATTTTGTGTGAATACTGGATTTGAAACTCGTATTCTGTGTGAATACCGGAACTGTGTGTTCCTTGGAGCTCGTATTCTGTGTGAATATCAGAACTGTGTGTTCTTTGAAATTCGTATTCTGTGTGAATACCAAAACAATGTGTTCCCTGGAGCTCATATTCTGTGTGACTACTGGAATTATGTGATCCCTCAAACTCATATTCTGTGTGAGTACTAGAACTGGGTGATCCATGATGAACTGTATATACTATGTGAACCTTACTAGTTATGTTGATCTACTAAGTGCTTATTATATGGCTTGTTTTGCATGCTTTGTGAACTTGTATATGTGTATGATAGACTGTTGTTGCTATTGAGATTCTTAGAATTTCACCCCTTTCCTTCCATGACATACAGCAAAGACAAGTGGTTCGAAGGGCAAGAGTGTAGTGATTGCAAGGAATTGAGAAGGTTGAAACAAGAAGTTATTAGTATTGTTGGTCGCTTTATACTTTTGCAATTTGAACTTATAATTTTGATTAGCCAACTATGGCTACCACTTTGTGTATATAAACATGTAGGTATGAAATTATATGAAATTTTTGGAATGTAAATTCCTCTGTAAATAGGACACTGTGGCTCTTGCAGTGAACAAAATGCCTTCTGCTTTAATGGCTGTGTGGTGGTTGGTTAGCAATATTATTCACTTGCTATATTATCGAACCTTGTATAATGGGAAGTTCCAAGAGAAAAAAATTTCCTGCAAGAGTATTATATTTCCAGGTCGTAATTTCTCCTTATTGACATAGAAAATTAAGGTGTTACAAATAGTTTTAAAGTATAAACCTTAACATATCTTCTAAAATCTAAATTTTGATTAAAAATATATCTTTGTATTTTTGGCTGAAAAAATACATATTTCCGGCCAAAAAAAATATATTTTTCTTAATCCTCATCTACATCAGCCAAAAACAAAATATTTCAATGGGGTATTTTTGAAAAGTAATACTAATTTTTGACTAATTTGATGACTTTAATTATTTTCTTTAATCTTGAGGTAGTAGATAATAATGTTTATCTATATTTAAGATCGAATAATCGAAATCGTCTACGAGAGGCAAGTGATAAGAATGTAAAGTACAGTACGTGATACCAATAATCGAGTCCGCACCATAAATACATACGTAGGACTGGTTATTGAGAATTCTAAATTTTTAAATTCTCCTTCCAGTTCAAAATATAAGCTAAATTTTGTTAAAAAGGTTTGTGTTTTTTTATAAGATAACATTCACTTTTATTTAAGTATTTAATAAGTCTTTTCCAATTTTATCCCTATACATTTCTTTCCTTTTTTATTCATTTATTGTATATTTTAATTATTTCTTTATCAATAAGGGCATATTTGGAAAAAAAATACATGGTTATATATTTATTGTTTCAAACTAATTTTAACTAGTCTCTTGATAAACATAAATAGATAAAGTTTAGTTTATATTTTGAATCGGAAGGAATAGTTGACGGTGAAAAAAAAGGACCAGAAAAGGAGTTGAAGCTACTGTGCATTTTGGGGATAAGATTATGTTAAAAAAAAAAAAAGGGGGGGAACAGATCATACAGGCTAGCTCGAGCTCAAGCCTCTTTTTGTTTTTGGACTTGTTAAAGTTGGACTCAAAAACCATTTTAAGCTCGAAAACCCTATTTTCAGGCCCCAATCTTATAAAAAGGGCGTATTAAGATAGACTGATAGGTACTGACTCGCACTGTTCTACTTGCGATACTGACCCCAATTTGGCTTTTTAACTTCCATTTCCACTTTCTCTAACATTTGCATTGGTGGGAACTTCATGATTCCATATTCAACGATTGCGGTGCCAATCTCAATGTCAATGAGTATAAAATTCACGGACCGGGGTGCTAGGAGCAAAAATGCTGTAGAATACGTGTCGGGACTGTTCACTGAATGATTAGCATGGTTAAACTTAATGAATATAAGCAATTTGATTTAAGTTTTATTTTTTTTAATCCAAGGCGGACAGCGAATTTGATTTACCAATCGTTGGGCAACAAGCTTTATTTCGTTTTCGCTCCCACTCTAAAAGCAGCGGCCAAGGAAATGGCTTGTCCAAAGCCCAATTGGCAAAGCTAACTTTTGGTATGGGAAAGAAGGATGAATTAACAGTCCTCCTAACAATCTTGCTTTCCACAAACTAAATACAACAATTCTCTAACCAATTCTGAAAATCTGTAGCCCACTGAGAAACCTATGTTTTTACATACATTTTTCTATATTTTTGGTGGGGTTTTGTCATTATTATTGGACTTTAATGACATCATTTGAGTATAATTCACATTAGAGTGCTTTAACTTGAATTAGTACACAATATAGATAAAATTGTCATAATTGTGATTAATCAATTTTTAAGGACAATTAATACTACCTTATTCTTGAATTGTGGTTGCAGGCTTTTAGTAGATTTTAAAAAAAAAAACAGAGAAGAAAAACATATCTAAAAAATTTTTTAAAAAAAATAGTAAAAAAGTGTTTTTCTCCTACCTGAAAAATTTCAAATTAAATCATCATCTTCGTGAAAGGAGGGAGGACGCGAGAAGCAGAGTTGACGGCACACACACAAAAACACGCGAATGCAGGCGAGCAGACACAGAGCGAACCAGAGGCAAGCAGGAGGATCAGTGGAGTCGACGGCGAGAGGAGAATCACCTGTCATCGTTCTCGTCTTCATCTTCTTCTTCTCCTCCATCTGGAGTCAACAGTAGGCGACGGCAAGAGCGAAAAAGACGAACAGAACCAGAGGGAGAGAAGCAGAGGCCAACGGCGTGAAGAGGAAAGGGGAGCTCAACGGGAATTCTTCCTTTCCGGAGGATCATCATCACCACCGTCTTCTTCACTGCCATGGCCGACGGTATAAGGGAGCTGATTGAAGTAGATTCTGAAATTATGTATGGCTAGAGCTTCATAATTTTCTAATTCAACAACAATGGCGGGGGCTTGGATATTAAAGGGGAGTTTTAGTTACTTTAATTTTGTGTCTAATAGTTGTTTGGTCTTAGGGTAGTTATTCTGATTATTAAAAAATTTGTATTGTTTAATCTGATTATATTTGGATATTATTGATCCTGAATTACTGTTTAGCATTTGACATTAGGCTGTTTATAGTTTTAATTTCAATTATAATGCTATGATTATGACATTTGCATTGATTTTGGAGTTAATATATTGTGATTTTCTGAGATAGGTTGGAATCTTATATCATATTATCTTTTAATAGCTTTAATTCTGTTGTTTTGGATTTAAGAGTTTTAATTAAGCATTGGTCTTTAGCGTCCTTAATTCCATTTTATTATTCTAGTTGCAGTTAGTAAGTTGGGGTTTTGAAAAATATTTTGTGACAATTCGAAGTGGCTCAATTGTTGGATTAAAAGCTTAATTATAATTTTTAACTTATTGTTTTAACTCCCATATCTGTTGAAGTAAGGATTACTTGCGTTGTTAAATTAGACGATTGATTATTATTATTATTTACTTGCGTGTTTATTTTCATTTCTTTCATCTTCATTCATTTTAATCATTTTTATATAAAAAAATTAAAAAAAAAGTATTTTAATTTCAATTTACTTCATGACATTTAGTTAGCAATTCATAAAAATCAAAAATCCTTTTTATAGTTTAGATTGCTTGCATTTATTCACTAGGGTTTAATTTTGTTTTTGACTCTTCAAAGTGAATACAACCCGGATTATGCACTATATTGCATTAATTTGGTTAATTTTTGGAGTAATCCCAAAGTGACAAATTAAAGGCATTATTTCATCCACATCTACATGCTATAAACTAGCGAAGAAACAACATGCATTAGCCATTTAGCAAATTTATTTGTATCCTCAAGTTGTGTGGTTCTTTACTTTGTTTCATTGTCTATCTGCTGGGCTTTTCTTGGTGCTGCTGGTTTAATAAGAAGGAATTATTTGTCATACTCTCTTTTATCCACTTTATTATGGACAACTGTTTTTGCTACATTTTTTTTTCTTGCCTTGCTTGTTCATGCCCCTAAAATCCTTTTCATCTACTACCTTTTTTTCTTCTGATTCTACGTTTCTCCTCAAAATTCTGGAATATAGACTATTCTATTTAGGGAGAATTACTTCCAAGAAAGAAAAATAATTACAAAACAAGTCCTAGAAGTTGTTATTTTCTACTCTGAAACTTGTCATTATAGGTTGCTTAGGTTGTTATTGAGATTTTTTAGTAATTATATTCCTTTATTGGGATCTCATTATAATTCTCCCTTCTATTTTTTGTCTTTTTATGACACTACTCATATGGTGATTGCAAGATTTTAGAATCTACCAGCTCATAACACATGCTACCAAACTGCAAAATATGATTTTACAACTAATGCACAACTCTAAATATACAACAAGGTTTCTTGTTCACTACAACGTTAGTGTTCCTAAAGCATATCCACATTAGAATATTAAACCAAAAAAAAAACAAAAGAAAACCAAATGAAATTAAAATGTTGGAGGTTGATATGTCAGCACAGGCATCTTCTTTGGAAGATTAGGTAAAGATGCTTCAAAATTCAGCACCTGAATCACTTGCCTAATAGAAGGCCTGGACGAGGAATCTGGATGAGCACACCAAATGCCTAGAATGACTAATTGTTGCATTTGCTGCTCACCAAACGCTCCACGTAATTTTGGGTCTGCTACTTCAATGAACTTTCCCATTCCGTAGAGCTCCTAAGCCCACTCCACAACTGTTGTTTCATTCTCATCATTTAGGTCAATGGGTTTTCTTCCTCTAGCAATCTCTAACGCAACAACTCTAAAACTGTAAACATCATTTTCCTTACCAGCCTTGCCTCTAGTGAAATATTCAGGGGCAATATAGCCCCGGGTCCCAGCTATAAATGTGGTTTGTGACATGTTCTCATGTTCTATTAGCGTGGCTAAGCCAAAATCACCCAGCTTAGCATTGAAGCCTAAGTCTAACGTGATGTTACTTGTTTTAATGTCTCTGTGAAGCGCACATTCTTCATGCAGGTATAATAATGCTGAAGCCAAATCTGGAGTGATCTTATACCTCACTTGCCATGTCAATAACCTCTTTCCATGATATAAATGTGAATCTAAGCTACCATTCGGCATATATTCATAAATAAGCAGGAAATCTCCCCTCTTGTGGCACCAACCGAAGAGTTGTACCAGATTCCTATGCCTTAGTTGGCCCATGATCTGCTGAGAAGTTATCGCAAGAAACCTTTGTAAACTCCACCAGAACCACCATTCCCACGCTTGTTTTCTTCTGAGAAGTTACTTGTCCCAAGCTTGTTTTCTTCTGAGAAGTTATTTGTTGCAGTTACCAACTCATCATGGCAAAACTTCTTAGGGCCACTGCACTTTTGGAATTCATCATTCATGTTCAGATCACAAATTAAGTCTTCTTCATTCCCTTGTCTTTTTATGGTCAATAACTATTCCTTTTCTCCAGTTTTTCGACACTTCCTAAGCAAGATATAAATCAATCCTAAGGAACTCACAGCCATACATAAACCAACTTCCAGATATTTCCTTGCCAGTTTAGGGCTGGTTGTTGTATTTGGCGTTATTGCTGGTATATTTCTACGATGATCAAAACTTGAATGAAATGACCAAGACCTCAAGTTAAGGTTCTGTAACGCATCTTCAGTTGCAGCTGAAAAGCCAACAATAACCGACTATGGTAAGAAGTTTCTTAGATTAACTTTATGAGAAATATACTGTGTTGTAGGGCATAACGATTATCACGCTGTGCACAACAAACACCTAAACGGAGAGTAGCTGATTTATACTCAATAATACAGTCATGGTAATCTCTACATAACCAATGTGCAAGATTGTTAGAGTTCACTGAGCTTAAATTCATACCCATATGTGCATAATTGGGGTCCCATGAGTTTTTGTAAATGTCAAACTCCACTGCCATAAAAAAATGTTTAGCTGAGTTCAATACTTGGTCACCATCCACAAGACCAAGACCACCTGGTTCTTTGATTTCCTTTGAAACCGGGAAATTTGGGTTTGCTAAGAAGAAAGCCATATATACCATCTCCAGGTTGACTAAGAGATTCTCTATACAATATGAAGGAGAATTTGGTGGTGAAACTAGTGATGTTTCATGAGGTGTTATTCCAGAGATGTAACCGTTGGAAACTTGTGATTCCTGTTGTGCTGTAACCTTGGAAGCCTTTGTTTACAGAATCCACACCGATTTTGATTTTAGAATCTTCAACATAAGCTTCTCCATTCAGTTTCACAACTCCTTTCTTAAAGCCATGGTAATCAAATGATAATGCATGCGCAGTAACTGGAGGAGGGATTGCAAGGGGCAAGAAAATGGCTCTTATTGTGTAAAAGAGGAGAGCAAGAATCAGCCCAGCAGCCATATTTCGGAAAAGTTTTGAGCTGAAGCCTAAAAGGATTCTTTTTTTTTTAAATTTTATTTTTATTAAACAAGAGTATCATCTTATTAGAAGCATGTTCAAGGCACTATTAGCTACTAAATGTGAGCATATCTCTCTGTGAGGACTCGAATCATAATTCACCACGTTATGAGATGTTAGCTTCTTTTACTATATCCAACTCCCATTGGTTCACCCAAAAAGATTCTATCATACAAACGAACTTACATTGTTTTTGTTAGTCTGTGAATTCCCGATGAACGACTCTACAATTGAAGTTGCTTCCGAAGGCACATCGTTTCATTCGAAGTTTTGGATTTGGTTTGACACGTACTGTTTCTTTCTTTACTTTTGAATGCCATTTGAGTTTCTTTCTATCTTGGAAGATCCTTCATAGCCCAGCGTTGTCGTAAACAACAAATCACAGGGGGTTTATCTTCAATAAGATCTGTTTCCATGTACTAGTCTGGCCTATTCTTGAAGGTGCCAGCCGCCTTATGGGTCGACTTCTTATTGAATATTATCCTACTTGTTCTCTCCTTGTTTGATAATAATTTTGATTATCTTATCTGTTAATTTTTCATTAGGCATTTTGTTAACCAGACTTTGGACTTTTGTGGTTGTCTTTACCAAATTTAAACTTCCTCGTTTTTTGGTTCCCGAAGGCTTTTTCCCTTTTTCATTTTTATTTTTGTTTTCTTTTTTAGCTGTATCCTTTTATACAACAGCTAGATATTTTCCATAATGTCGCCTTTTTGAATGAATTCATGACCTACAATCTAAAGTGATTAAATCTATTATTATGAAAATACTTTGTTGATAAGTAACGGAAGAAACAACTTAAAATAATTTTAGGTAAATAATATTTCATTCTTTTGCTGCAACATGCAATAATTGTGCCGGCTTAATGTTCCTTTTCCTTTCTTCTACCTCAAATCTCCCAATTTGATGGAAGCCACCCTACACCCAAAGTAACCAATAAGTTAATATGACACTACCTCTAATACTTAATATAATAGCTAGTTAACTAATTTGAGTAAATTAAAAAAATTAGTTAAGTTAGTTATTTGTAATAAATAGGTGTTGTCTTTCCTAAAATATTCTTGTCAATCAAGTGTATTATTTAGAACTACCATTACTATAAAAACTATTTTAGGAAAAAATGGGTAAATATAAGAGATAAAGTAGATTGGAGTCTTATATTTAAGATCAAAATAAAATTCAAACTAGCTTTTATATTAAATTAGCTCGTATATTAAATACCAGATATAGTACTATGTAATCCAAAAAGCCTTAAGTCAACCCTTTAAAATCAAGTTGATTTTCAATGTCCCACGTCAATTCATGTACTATGATGTCTTTGGATTCACCTAAACATTTTGTGGAAAATTAATCACTTTTGTGTTTAATGTTTCTCAAATTGTACTTTTGCATTCGTAGGGTTTGTATATAATATAAAAATTCTAAAAATTTACATTGAGTTATGTAACAAATTTGTGAGATTAAAAAGAGTTTTTTTTTTTTTTCACGTCGAGAATTACTCCCTTTCGCCTCTAATATGTGAGCTAATTGGAAGATTAAATTTAGTTTTAAATATAAAACACTGATCTACTTCGCTTCTTCATATTTGTTATTTTTCCTCAATTTAATTTAACTCATATGATATAATGTTATAGAAAATGTCAAAATTGCTATGATTAACTTATTGACTGACTTCATAATTCCATCCGCATTAATCAGGCATACAATGCTACGTTAATTTCTAGGTTTTGCTTGACCAAGTCCGGACTTCAAATATAATCAATGCATCAATATATCTATTTTTGTTAAATGAGAACAGTAAACCAATACAATTAATGTGCTGAGGTTGGAAAGAGAATGAAAATTAATATGATGCTAGAATTTAGAGTAGTTAGGTAATATTGGAAATCACTTAAACTCTATAACAAATTAATGTTTTTAACTATTTTATTAGCATGTGTGAATTATTTAGTTAGTGAATTCTTATAATAAGTACCAAAGGAAGTATATGCATGCATTTGATCCTACTTGTAAGTCACATGTTTCATAAAAAAAAAAAAATTAAATCTTATTAACCCTTCATAAAATTTAATATCTTTCCAACTTTACCCCTATTTAATATATATCTTGTTATAAAAGTACAAAGAGTACATAATTGCAACACCTTACTTTTATATATACTAATAGGATCATTTTAACGTCTGTGAATCACTAACGCTAGGTTTTCGTCCTGGGAAAAGATAGGGAAATTTTTTTTTTCCTTTAACATTGGAATCTGTTGATCAAATAGTTCAAACCTTCAGATAACTGATGAGTGATCCAATATCAACCCTACTTTCAACTTAATCTATTATTACCTAGAATGATTTTATACTGTGAAATCTCATAACATTATATTAAAAATATAGCAACCATTTTGGTTGACAGCGCATACTTATAGCCGGCAGTGCTCTCCTCCTTATAGAGAACACAAAATAATATTTACATAAAGCAAGTAAAGTTACTTGCCCATATAACATATATAATAGTAAAAATATTAACTTATCAAAATATTCTACTTCATAAGTACAGAATATAGCAGGCATCTCTGCTCTTCAATCAGCTCACCTTCTTCTAAAATATCCTCCTTATCCTTCGAGTTACTAGCCTTTGCTGTTCATTATGAATGGGAGGATGAGATTCTAAAGAATCCTCGTAGCAGTAGTTTCCATCAAACACATATGCAGATCACATAAAACATGCAAAACAAGCCATATGGAACATAACCTTGTCAGCTATGCATAAAAAGCATTTAAGTGCAATGACACATAGTCAGATTGATTAGCTGAATGCCCAATCAACGGCACATAAGGCCGGACATACAATGGCTCGTAAGGCCGCACAAATAATGGCTCGTAAGGCCACGCTTGTAATGGCACATAAGGCCGCGCAAATAATGGCTCATAAGACCTCATATCTTTCAGCTGCATGTGATCATGGCTATTAACTCATGCAAGGAATTAAGGATTACATGTTATCATGCTTTTTGAATAGCAATATGACACAAACATAATTCCATAAGCTCTCTTAGTTTTTATTCACAATTAACTTAATACTTATCATTTGATTCCAAGCTAAGAGATTTCAATTTCTAACCATCTATTGATTTTCTTAAATCTTTGATCTAACATTCCTCCAACCACCTTTCCAATAACTTCTATTGATTGTCACTTGTTAACCCATACCTTAAAATAATTTCCAAACATCATAAACATTAGTCCATTTACAATATCCATTCACTATTTGGAAACCTCAAACAAACCCCCACAATGAATTTCAAATCAATTCCTAGCTTAATTCCCTTCATCCTCAAAACAGCCACCAAATTAATTCCTAAGTTCAATCATTTAATCTTTAAAATTTCCTATTGTTTTCTTTCTATTACGATTGATCTATTCCTTACTATTCTGTTAATCCTTTCCCAAAATCTTTCTGCAATATCTCCATTCAAAACCCCAGGCTCAAGCCTGTTCACAACCCATGGTACCAAATTCCAACTTAACAATCCATTAAAAACCCGACTTCAGACTCAACAAAACAGGAAGTTTAAGTTTAACCATTACTTCCACAAACAAACACCTACTGTATTGCATCTAGATATTTTAAACTTATTTTTACTTATCATTCCCAACACCTATGCATTCAGAAACTTAAACTCTTGTTCGACTATCATAGAGCAATATCAAACGGTAAGCATTCGGACACAAGCATCACATATATATCTATATATTTCACGGTTCTAGTCCCCCATAGATTATCCTATCAGACACGCTCTCAGAAAACAACAACCCCATTCCGTCACCGTTTTGGAATTTTCCCAGCATCAACTTTCAACTTAAATTCTGTTTTTGAATCATCATGTTCGAAGCATAGCAGCAACTTCGAATACAACCAGCAAATGCACATGCATAAATACCGTGTTATTACTTTCTTCCATCTCTAAGTTTCAACACCAACCAGAGGCTCATTTTAATCCCTGTTTCGGTCGAACCAGAACAGGGGAAGAGAGTTATGCACGTCTATGTACTTATATCAGTTTCAGCCTTCAACTTAGCTCCATAAACTCGAAGCTTATGAACCATGGAGCATATACCCCCACACACTCTGTTCAGACAGTAACGCAGAGGCAAAGAAAGGGACATGCAAGCTCAAAAACAAGTATCATACACTTCAATCTACCCATAGAATTCGAATCCATCAATCCATCTCTTCACTGGTTCATTTTCTCTCTGTAAGCTCATCTCTCTCTCTCCTCGACTTCGCTGGTAATGTGAACCAACACCAGAAAATGAAGACAGCAATAAACTCGTGAAGCTCACCTTGTTCTGGATCCAATCTTGCATGCAATGGATACCACCTCCGGTCACTCCTCCAGTTCCGCCGAGCTTTGCTTCTCTCGTGCTCTCTCTACGGTCGCGGAAATGAAATGAAGATGGTGAGAATGATCTGATGATATAAAGGAAGTGGCATGCGCGTGAAATGGGTGTGGGCAGAAATGAAATGCCCATTTTACCCTTACACTCTATTTTCTTTCAATTTCATCCTTCCACTATAATTCTGAAATAATGAGATAAACCAGAAATTATTCCACCATGTTTTATATGAATCTTTCTTTCCATTAGCTTCTTTGACCCATAAACTAAGTTCTCTAAAAATTTTGGGTCAAAAATTAACTCATAACTATTTTTCTTGAATTTTTCAAGAAAATAACTCTTAATGCCAGAAATTAATCCTTAACCCATTTTAAGGATTTTATGCCTCAAATAACTTCTTTACCTCATAAGATAATTTTCCTAAAATTTTCTAGTTAATTAGAAACCTCTAAGTATTTTCTAAGAAAATAACCTATTTTGCTATGAAAATAGCTTTAAAATCATTTAAGCCACTTTTTGGGGAATGAACTTTTCCAAAATATTTCTAAACCTTGAAAATCAATATTTCATAATTTTCCCAAATTGTGATTGAGCCATTAAATAATTTTAATGAATTTTCTCTTTTCTGCTCATCTTGAGTCAAAAAATTCAGGATATTACAATTCTCCTCCCGTAAATAAAATTGTCCTCAAAATTTGTTTAATTATCTTGAGGCATAAAGTCTAGATATTGCTTCCACATTTCTTCTTCTACCTCCCATGTGGCTTCTCGCAGTAAAAATCCTTTCCAGACCACTTTCTTGAACGAAATACTTTTATTTCTTAACCTTCTTTCCCGTCTACCAATGATTCATTTGGGTTGCATGCCATGAGTCAGATCATCTTGTACATCAATTTCTTCATATTCAATGACATGCTCTTAGTCTAGTTGATACTTTTCCAGTTGTGACACGTGAAAAACGTTGTATAACTTACTCAACTATGGAGGTATAGCTATCTGATACACCACTGGGCCTACTTTTGCAAGAATTTCAAATAGTCCTATGTAACTTGGATTTAATTTCCTCATTTTCTTTAATTTTCCTATGCCCGTAGTCGATGCTACTTTCAAGAAAACATGATCTTCAACCTCAAATTCTAACGGTCTCCTTCTTTTATCAGCATAGTTTTTTTTTTTTCCTGATCTTTATAGATTGACCTATGTATGTAGTCAGGGATACATTGAGGAAACATGGTCTCCCACCTTGAATGTTAACGACCTTCTTGGCTAACTATGTAATTTTCTCAATGCTCTAACTCATATCGTGATAGATCGCATTAAAAAAATACTAAATATCTAACATCAACTAAGACTTGTTAATGGCATCCACCATTCTGAGTACCTAATATCAACTAATTGTTGATAGGTAACACACAGTTTTGGTATTCACACAGAATACAAGCTCCAGGGAACACACAGTTCTAGTATTCACACAAAATACAAGCTCCAGGGAACACACAGTTCTGGTATTCACACAGAATGAGTTCCATTGTTCATAGTTGAGCACATAACTCCTGTAGTCACACCGCTGTTCATAATCGAGCACACAGTTCCCATAGTCAAAACCACCATTCATAATTGAGCACTCAGTTCCAGTAATCAAAACCACAATTAAAAATCAAGCACACAGATCCTATAATCAATACCACAATTCATAATCAAGTATATAGTTTCTGTAATCAAAACTGCAATTCATAAAATATTTGGGGGGCTTTTTATGTTCCTCTTTCTTTCTTACCCCAAACTTAGTTGGCCTAAATGTATTTTACTTAGGACTTGTAGCTCAACACTTTGTTAACTCTTACTTTCCTTTGTTGACCAATTAGAATTGAGCTTAGTCTATTTAACAACTTGGCTATCTAAAGAAAAGTCAAGGATACTCTCTCTATAATGGTTAACCAAACTCAAGAAATCTTATATTCTAAACTCATCTAAGGTCATTGTCTTCCCAGAGAAAACTGCTTTATTTTGGGCGTTAGTAACTCTCCTCTGGGTCTTCTACGACCATGAGATCTAACTGCGATCTCGAGATCTAACTGCAATCTCATTAGGCCCACTTCTTGGATCTAACTGTGATCCCTTTCTGGGAATTCCAAGACCAAAGAATGAAGTTATAGAATAGCTTTATCTCTATGAAATCTGGCAACCATACTGATAATTCTCCAAAACTAATCTTAGATACCCATATTGCTTTCTTAGGCCTTACTCATTCCTTTTGGCAACTCCAAAATTATCTCCTTATACTTCTTATTTAGCTTCATTTCTTATTCTCAACTTTCTCAAGCTTTATATCAATTCGCCCACCATGTTGGGCTAGCTCTTTGAGCTATTTATTCATCCTTGTGGCCATTAGAGTCAACATTATGCTTAGGCCACATACCATACTTGCCCTGCCGTAGTATAGGGTCTTACCACTTCTAATAACTTTAGATGGCACAGGGAGAGAACTCATGTTACTGCCTTATCTCTCTCAAGGCTGCCTTAACTGTTCAAAGGCTTAGGTTGCCACTTTGCCTTTATGATAAAGATTAGACTTATGTCCCTATTTGGCTTTCTCAACTCTTGCCATTACCCTCTGGTAGGGGAGTCTCTTAACTTTGACTCAAACCCCAGGGAAAGTCTCTTTATTCTGTGTTAGTGGCTACCTATACTTTCTTATGAAAACATATTATTACCTCTCAACCTGACTCATCTAATTATTGTAGAAGTAGCATCCATCTTGCAATTAAGGCAATAGTACTCATGAAACTGCTTGGCATGAAATTCATCTAATTGGGATGTCAATTTGTTAAGGCAATTAGCTATTTGGTAGCATAGGAGAATTTTCCTTAAATCTTCCATACTATTCTGCTAGACTTAAGGGATATCTGATCCCATCATTACTCTTGGCCCTTAATGTATTTTATGCTTTCATTAGCATAAGGTCAACTCCGTATTATCTTGCCTTAGTTTTTTTTTTTTTTACTTTCTCTTGGAGAACCAATTCCCACTATCTTGGAAAACATTCAGTGGCCAACCAAGACCTTTCTCATGCTAAGTTTAGCAGTCAACTATTTTTTTTTTTTGGTTCCTCTGGAAACTCTTACTGTGTACCATAACTCTTTTACTAAACTGCCAATACTAAATCTCAACTGTAAGAATTATATCTTTAACTTCATTAATGACCTTAGTACTTTATTCATATAAGTTACAAATATCATAGGCATACTGTCTAGCCCCCACTTTTCTAAGTACTTAAATATCATTCAAACATATTCCTTTTATGCAGGTACTATAGTTAGGCATTTGACTATACCTTTGCCTTTACTCATCTTGTCCCTTAGTAGCATCTATAATAATATTATTAGAATCAAAAGATATATCTTCTTGTTCCTGCACTAATTTGCACCATAATTTGAGCTTCTCAAGCAAGGTAAATAATTTGAATTTTACTTCTTCAAAACTTCAACTCTTACATGCCTTTTAAATTTGCTGCTTTATTTGATCTTGCTTCCTTACTGACTCTACTTGTATTGGCAAAAGAAATCAGGTGTTGAACTACTTATTGTTGAAAACCATAAGCTATTGTTACTGCTGCTACTTTCCTTTCGTCTATATCTTTTTTTTATTATTATTCTCTTTCTTGTCTTGCTTGTGATTCTATTAATCTCTTTTATGATTTGCCTTGATTTTGTTAAGACAATTCAGAACCTATTGCATCAGGTCCACGAGGAATGTTTCTTCTTTCTCATGTACCCATGTTTGTCTACTTCTAGTATCCTCCCACTATTCAAAAGAATAGTTCCTAAGAATAGCAAATTCCACATGCCGATATTCATAAAGCAAGCAACTAATAATTTTAATCACATTCTATTATTTTCAAGCTTCAAACCTATACATAAGAGCCTTAAGGTATGTCTTAGATGTGGTTAAATAATTTTAGACATTTATTCGTTATTGTTCCAAGAATTTGATTTCATAGACATTTATCATCATTCATATGATCCAGCATATGAGAAAGCATAATAGCAATGACTTTTTCTTAAGCTTGGCTTCTCAATTTCAACACCTTTGCATCATTGATCATTCGATGGCTACTAAAATTTCCTTATCTACCTTTTAGAACCTCAACAAACCTCAAACAACAAGCTTCAAATCAATCTCAACTACTCTCTCATTAACCTACCATTAACAAACCATCAATCATCAAAATAACACTCTATTATATAATTTCATTAACTATAATCATTTAAACATTTTTACTAAACAGCCCTTATAGTTAGGCATCAAGCTTATCATTAGCTCTCTTGTTCCAACTTATTAAAAATCCTCTAACTTCGTACCTAATTCGCATAATCATGTATACTAGATTCATAGGTCTAGACTATCTCTTGGGCTCAAATATTTGTTTTCGACAACATATCCAAGATGTTCTTTATTCATAATGAGTTTCTCAAGTCTTTATCCCTTTTGATTTACTGTCTCATAGTCCTTTCTCTTATCTGTTCAGGAACCCAAGCTAGCTTACAGCTATTGTATATTCTCTTGTCTCATGGCACTTCTCAAATCATAATGCCAAACATCTAGTTCGTCATCAATTGAACTTAAAATAAGGAACATCAATGAACATCATCAAACTCAAGAAGAGCAGCATCATCTAAAGTACAAACCTCAAGCATACCTCAAACCTATCTCAAATATACCTCAAACACACCTCAGATTAATATTTTATTCAAATCACATTTATATAATTCCTATCTCATTAAATCTAGGCTTAGCCTGAAACTACGCTTCAAAAGTTTACTCTAAACCTTTGATTCATTAAGGACTTGAACTTCAGATCTTAATACACCTTAGTTCTTCTCTAAGAATTATAACAAGTCTAACATATACAAGTTTAACCATTTATAGCGGTAGACTTGTAACACAAATAAAGCAGAGCATTCTACCCAAAGCCAGAACCTCTGCTCTGATACCATAAATGCAATACCTTACTTTTATATATACTAATAGGATCATTTTAACGTCTGTGAATCACTAACGCTAGGTTTTTGTCCTGGGAAAAGATAGGGAAATTTTTTTTTTCCTTTAATATTAGAATCTGTTGATCAAATAGTTCAAACCTTCAGATAACTGATGAGTGATCCAATATCAACCCTGCTTTCAACTTAATCTATTATTACCTAGAATGATTTTATACTGTGAAATCTCATAACATTATATTAAAAATATAGCAACCATTTTGGTTGACAGTGCATACTTATAGCCGGCAGTGCTCTCCTCCTTATAGAGAACACAAAATAATATTTACATAAAGCAAGTAAAGTTACTTGCCCATATAACATATACAATAATACAAATATTAACTTATCAAAATATTCTACTTCATAAGTACAGAATATAGCAGGCATCTCTGCTCTTCAATCAGCTCACCTTCTTCTAAAACATCCTCCTTATCCTTCGAGTTACTAGCCTTCGCTGTTCATCACAAATGGGAGGGTGAGATTCTAAAGAATCCCTGTAGTAGTAGTTTCCATTAAACACATATGCAGATCACATAAAGCATACAAAACAAGCCATACGGAACATAACCTTGTCAGCTATGCATAAAAAGCATTTAAGTGCAATGACACATAGTCAGATTGATTAGTTGAATGCGCAATCAACGACACATAAGGCCGGACATACAATGGCTCGTAAGGCCGCATAAATAATGGCTTATAAGGCAGCGCTTGTAATGGCACATAAGGCTGCGCAAATAATGGCTCATAAGTCCCCATATCTTTCAGCTGCACATGATCACGGCTATTAACTCATGCAAGGAATTAAGGATTACATGTTCTCATGCTTTTTGAATAGCAATATGGCACAAACAGACATGCAGCAATCATACCTAAATGTAAGGTAGGAAAGAACTACTACCTAGGCCGCTTCCCTCCAAATCAAACCTTACCGTTCTCCTTTCTTTCTGCTTCTTGGTGGGCTTGAGCAGATATATAAACCTATCATATTGGTAAGGGTAGACTAACACTTGATCTAACTGTAATTCATAAATTAAATAACTCTCTTTAAATTCCAAATCTTCTTTAATCTCTACCCTTACATAATAGTTAATTATCCTGTACAATTTTTCTTATTCAAACTATTCTCTTTGGAATGCTTCCTTCCTTATTTCAACCCATATAGTTGCTTTACTTAGTAACTGGTCATCTTGGTCAAATATATTATCTTTAATTATTGCATTTAAGGCTAACTCCGTGTCTCCAATTCCAAATTCAGTTCCACTATTAAGTGGTTGGTATCATGGAAAAAGTAAAGATATACACACACACACATATTTATATGTATTACTTTAATCCTCATTTAACTTCATTTTTTTTCCAAAATAATTGATTTATCCTTAGTCGTATAGGCAATCAAAAACAATAAAGAAAGGGTATGCAGTACATTGATGCAACCTAAGTGTCGAATCACTTGGTCTAATAACTCTCTGAATTTCTAAGTAAAATTGACACAATTTACTTGTAGAAAATATAGAAAAAGAACAACATTCAGATCAATACAGAAAGATCTTTATTGATTTTCAGGTGCAGTACCAAAATGAGAATGAATGAAAATGCAAACAGTACTTTGGAACTTAAGAAAAACAATCAGAGTATCAATTCTCCCAAGAGCTTCACTTCATCTTCATCGCCTTACTCTAATCTAGAGCTAAATGTTACTGAGTGTGCTGAAAGAGAACTAAACATTCTTAACTGAACAGAACTTCTATTCGAACGAATCAATTAATCAAACCACAATATCCAATTCCACCGAATCGAATTAAGGATCTCATTAACATCTAACTCAAGAATGAATTACCAAGTTCTCTACAGCATTCGGTTACACAACATTCAATTCAATTTCTGAACAAAGGACAACCGAACTCTGTTCTAATTACTCTACAACTAGCATAGTAATTGAAGAAGATAGATGAATGTTAACTCCCTCGACAATCCAGTAGCTCGGACTCGGTTCTGCTCTTGGAAGAATCTACAGAATTAGCTACACATGACGGTGACTTCGCCTCCTTCAAACTTAGATTGTAGCTCTGCCATGAAAATATCAGATTCGGCAATAACCACTAGTCCCCGAGTCGGCATTCTGAGAAGACAGAGATGAATCAGAACCCATGAACGAAGGTGTCTCTCTTGTCTCTCCACCAATCCACACAATCAGGTCGTTAGGAAAAAATGAAATCGTTTTCTTTTTTTTCCCACTTCCTCCTCCTATGCCATTATTAATCTTGTTGCTGTAACTAATCGCTTCACTCCCCCTGAATTTCTGAACCCCCCTGTCAGTAATTGGAGTTTTCAGAACTAAGTGTAAGTTTGCGTGGAAACTCTTTTCCACTGGTGATAGAAATTAGTTTCTATTAGTGATGGAATTGCTTTTCCTCTGGACTCCCTTTTCCTTCCTCACTAGAAATGTGTTTCTGCCACTTTATTTTTACCATTCTGCCCCTGAATTCAGAACAATAACCCAGAAGTAATATCCAACTGTGGAATTTCATAAAGCTATTAAAATATCACAATGGCTTAATTCTTTTGCTCAAGTGCATCAGCATTTTATTTATTTATTAGTGCAATTAATGCTCAATCTATTTCTTAAAATAGTCTAAAATATACATTCCAAACATATGAAAGAATATGATTTATCAATAATTCCATAAGCTCTCTTAGTTTTTATTCACAATTAACTTAATACTTATCATTCAATTCCAAGCTAAGAGATTTCAATTTCTAACCATCTATTGATCTTCTTAAATCTTTGATCTAACATTCCTCCAACCACCTTTCCAATAACTTCTATTGATTGTCACTTGTTAACCCATACCTTAAAATAATTTCTAAACATCATAAACATTAGTCCATTTACAATGTCCATTCACTATTTGGAAACCTCAAACAAACCCCAACAATGAATTTCAAATCAATTCCTAGCTTAATTCCCTTCATCCTCAAAACAGCCACCAAATTAATTCCTAAGTTCAATCATTTAAGCTTTAAAATTTCCTATTGTTTTCTTTCTATTACGATTGATCTATTCCTTACTATTCTGTTAATCCTTCCCCAAAATCTTTCTGCAATATCTCCATTCAAAACCCCTGGCTCAAGCCTGTTCACAACCCATGGTACCAAATTCCAACTTAACAATCCATTAAAAACCCGACTTTAGACTCAACAAAACAGGAAGTTTAAGTTTAACCATTACTTCCACAAACAAACACCTACTGTGTTGCATCTAGATATTTTAAACTTATTTTTACTTATCATTCCCAACACCTATGCATTCAGAAACTTAAACTCTTGTTCGATCATCATAGAGCAATATCAAACGGTAAGCATTCAGACACAAGCATCACATATATATTTATATACTCCTCCGGTCCTTAATATAGGACCTAATTCTTGAGTTGATTTTGGTCCTAAATATAAGATCCATTTCTCATATTTATCAATTTTATCTAAATTACCCCTATAGATACTTTTTCAACCATAATTAAGTAAAAGAGAGAGAGGGTATTAAGAAAGATGATTATAGTGTTTTAGGAAAAATGTGTCAATTTTCTTATAATTAACTAACTTACCTAACTTTCTTAATCTAATCAAATTAGTTAAATGGGTTTTATATTAAGGATCGGAGGAGTATTTCACGGTTCTAGTCCCCCATAGATTACCCTATCAGACACGCTCTCAGAAAACAACAACCCCATTCCGTCACCGTTTTGGAATTTTCCCAGCATCAACTTTCAACTTAAATTCTGTTTTTCAATCATCATTTTCGAAACATAGCAGCAACTTCGCATACAACCAGCAAATGCACATGCATAAATACCGTGTTATTACTTTCTTCCATCTCTAAGTTTCAACACCAACCAGAGGCTCATTTTAATCCCTGTTTCGGTCGAACCAGAACAGGGGAAGAGAGTTATGCACGTCTATCTACTTATATCAGTTTCAGCCTTCAACTTAGCTCTATAAACTCGAAGCTTATGAACCATGGAGCATATACCCCCACACACTCTGTTCAGACAGTAACGCAGAGGCAAAGAAATGGACATGCAAGCTCAAAAACAAGTATCATACACTTCAATCTACCCATAGAATTCGAATCCATCAATCCATCTCTTCACTGGTTCATTTTCTCTCTCTAAGCTCATCTCTCTCTCTCCCCTCGACTTCGCCGGTAATGTGAACCAAAACCAGAAAATGAAGACAGCAATAAACTCGTGAAGCTCACCTTGTTTAGGATCCAATCTTGCATGCAATGGATACCCCCTCCGGTCACTCCTCCAGTTCCGCCGAGCTTTGCTTCTCTCGTGCTCTCTCTACGGTCGCGGAAATGAAATGAAGATGGTGAGAATGATCTGATGATATAAAGGAAGTGGCATGCGTGTGAGGTGGGTGGGTAGAAATGAAATGCCCATTTTACCCTTACCCTCTATTTTCTTTCAATTTCATCCTTCCACTATAATTCTGAAATAATGAGATAAATCCAGAAATTATTCCACCATGTTTTATATGGATCTTTCTTTCCATTAGCTTCTTTGTCCCATAAACTAATTTCTCTAAAAATTTTGGGTCAAAAATTAACTCATAACTATTTTTCTTGAGTTTTTCAAGAAAATAACTCTTAATTCCAGAAATTAATCCTTAACCCATTTTAAGGATTTTATGCCTCAAATAACTTCTTTACCTCATAAGATAATTTCCCTAAAATTTTCTAGTTAATTAGAGACCTCTAATTATTTTCTAAGAAAATAACCCATTTTGCTATGAAAATAGCTTTAAAATCATTTAAGCCACTTTTTGGGGAATGAACTTTTCCAAAATATTTCTAAACCTTAAAAATCAATATTTCATAATTTTTCCCAATTGTGATTGAGCCATTAAATAATTTTAATTTCTGCTCATTCTGAGTCAGAAAATTCGAGATGTTACAATAATAATAATAATAAATGAAGGACAGACAATAACCCATAAATGTGAACAAGAAAAACTTTCTCCATTAGGGAGAATTAGTTGATTTTCTTGGGAATCATCGAGCCTTTGATTAATATATTGGTAATGGCACTAAGCTTTTGGAGAGAAAAGGCCAAAGGGGCAGTCCTCAGAAGCATCCTTTCGACAATATAAACATTAGCTTATATCCTCTCATAATTTGGAGAACCAACCAACATAAACGCCATATCCAAGAGCTTTATTTGCAGGTTAATTCATTTGAAACCTCATGATGACCACTAAAGGAAACGCAGACACCGCCCTGCTGATGCCAAAGGGGAGGTAAATCCTTTCATTTAATTACATTTTCGATCTTCTTCTTCTGTGTGTGTGTATGTATCAAAATCAGTTAGGATTTCATCACCTTAGTGATCATTTGGAAAACAGTTAGGGGCTGAAAATGTGACTCCTCCATCATTCTTTGTAATTAATTTCTCAACTTCCCAAATTTCTTTTTTTTTTCCCCGTCTTTTTCTCCTGGTCATTAGATTTTATATCAAATGAGTAGCATCAATTTGATATCTTATGAGCACAAAATTGTGTAGTATTGAAATTGTTAAAAAAATTTCAAAGAAAAAAAATTCTAAAATTGTGCAGTTTTAATTTTTTTTGAAGAATTGTTATAAAAAAAAAGAATCAAATTTACAACATTTCATATCCATAAAATATCAAAATGCATTCATTTTATATAAAATCTAATGATCAGAAAAAAATAAAAAGAAAATTAGAAACTTGGAATATTACGAAGCACATTAGAGAACATCAGAGGGAAACATATTTAAAGGCCCTAAATCCCCAATGATAGCCATGATTTAAAGTCTAAAATCACGTTGTAATTAATGCAAAATTTAATTAATGCCCCATCATAAAAGACGTAAGAATCTGACGGATTTGTGATTTCAATCTGGTCTTTCTTTGAGATTGTGCAGGCTAGAGGGCAAAGTGGCTCTTGTGACAGGAGCAGCAAGTGGAATAGGCGAAGCAACAGTGAGACTATTCGCAGAACATCGAGCCTTCGTTGTAGCAGCTGATATTCAAGACCAACTCGGCCATCAACTCGCTGCTTCCATACCCTCAAACTCAATCACTTACCATCACTGTGACGTAACAGACGAATCCCAGGTTGAAGAAACACTGAACTTCACTCTCCACAAACATGGAACCCTAGACATACTAGGTGCCTTCTCCGGCATCCTCGACCTCGACCTCCACGAATTCGACGCCACCATGGCTGTTAACGTCCGAGGCATGGCCGCAACGATCAAGCACGCTGTTTGTACTATGGTCCAAAACAACATACGAGGATCAATCATATGCACTACGAGCTTGGCTGCTTCCATTGGAGGATCTGGTCCTCATCCTTACACGACATCCAAGCATGCTCTCCTTGGACTGGTAAAGTCAGTGTGCGGCGAACTCGGTGCGCATGGGATTCGAGGGAACTGCGCGTCGCCGGCAGGCGTAGCGACCCCGCTGGTCTGTTCGCTGTTTAATGTGAAGCCTCACGAAGTTGAAGAAGCTATGTCTTCGAAGGCTAATCTTAAAGGGGTTGTGTTGAAGGCGAAGCATATTGCAGAGGCGGTTTTGTTTCTTGCTTCTGATGAATCTCTTTATATCAATGGGCACAACTTGGTGATTGATGGCGGCATCTCTGTGGTTAAAAATCTTTTCTCAAAAGATTAATTAATGCATTTATTTAGCAAATGGTTCGTTGAGAAGCATAATTATATAGAGCCAAGAATAATATCTTGTGTGAGTAATCCCAGCTTCTTCGTGTTTTTTTTTTTGGGCTACATATAGGTATTCTTTTATTGGAAGATCCTATTCGAAATACTGTTGAACCCTAAATAAAGATAGTTCTTTCAGTAAAGATTCAAACTTTGATTTGTCACATTGTGAGAAAATGACCCTTTCTGCTATTCTGCTAAAGTTGTTGTGTTCGGTCTTCATTGTCACTATATATATAAAAAGGAGCTACATATGTAAAAGAGATTTATATTTTTGGCTTACAATATTTGATATTCCGAACCCATCATACTTCAACAGGAGAATTTATTCGGAAACCTTTTTTGCTTGATATTTGAAGGGGGTGGAAAAGCTACACTTTGTGTCGGCCCAGTAGTCGGCCCAATAAGCCTCAATTATCCTATAACTAGCTGTAGAAAGGAGGAAGAAAAACAAAAAGTAAGCAAGTTACTTATATCTATGAGGTCTAGTTCATATAAGTAAATTTAGAAATTTATATACGCACTTCGATAACGAACAGTAAAAAATAAGATTGAAAAACTTGAATAAATAAACATAAGTAATTTGATTTGAGTTTTGTCCTCTATATATACACACATCCCAAACAAACATATACCGACTAAGGCACTAACAGAAAACTAATTATGACAACTTTCAATTCAACCCATTAAATTCAAGAATATTATATCCGCATGCAAAAGCCATAATGTAACTATCAGAATCACGGTAAATGTTCGAATATCAAACGAAAATATTTATGTCTATGTTATAAAGAATAACATGTAGTGTTCACTTATTTTTTTTTTTAAAGAAAAATATCACTTCATTAAATATTTTTATACGAAATAATAAATTATTTTATCTTTATATAATATGTTGACAATTTTTTTTGAGTGAAAAGAATGTATCAATAATTGATCGATTATATGATTATCTAAAACTCTGGGGACACTGAAACACAACAATGCACGAACCCAAGCGCAATAGCTATCCCATTGGATATGGGTACTGGATTATGCTGGAATATTCAGGATCCTTTCCTCTTAGATTTATATGCTTGCATTTTGATAGAAGCACATTTTTCATGTATTGTACAAAATTTGATAAATAAGTTGTACTATCAAAACTAACAAAGAACGTTATTTGTTATAAATTCTATTATATGCATTGGCATAATGATAGAATTGAGATGACCAAATATTCTCACTTTAGAAAGTAACACATAAAAAATTTAAATAAGTATATGGAAAATTAATAAGCCAAAATTACAATAAGGTCCCAAGAAAAAAAATTAATAAAAAGTCTCAATAATAACCTAAGCAGCTTGTAATAATAAATTCCACAGTAAGAAATGACAATTTTTTGGGACTTATTTTATAATCATTTTCCTTCATGGGGATCTCATTGTAGTTCTCGCAATTAATAATGGGATATTTTGGTTTCGTTTGTTTATTCCCATGAAAAACAGTACTTGTGTGTGTTTGTGTGTGTGTGTGTGTTTTGCTAGGGAAAAATATTGGGTCAAAATGTTTCCATCAAATGATGTACAGGATGCTTTTCCAATTATACCAAACATGTCTCTTTTCTTCCCCTTTCCTTTGCATTGCTTTATCTTTACCTTCAAATCAAACAAATTAGGCTTCACTTGGTGAGATAGAAGCGAACAAACATCAAATTAATAAAATCTAATATTAAGGGCTTGTTTATTACTCCTCCAGTCCTTAATGTAAAATCTAATTGGGGAGTTAATATTATCTTATATGTAGACCTATTTACAAGTTTATCAATTTTTTCAAATTGACCCTATTGACATTCCATTAACAATAATCAAGTATGAGAAGGAGAAAAGAAATTAAGAAAGATGCTTAGCATATTTTAGAAAAAATATATCATATTGACTAATTTAACTAATATTATTAATATACTCAAATTAATTAATTAGATCTTACATTAAAAACTGGAGGAGGAGTATGTAGAATGAAATCTGTTAGGTCAAGAATTTAAAAAAAAGATTTTGTATGTGGATAAAAATGTCCTTTATATTCTTAGATCAAATCATTCTTTTACCATTACCAGCCTACCCATTTTATCCTCTTGTGGTTTATTTAATTACAAGATCATAATCCAACTGGAATGCACATTTATGAAGTGATGTTCAAATGTTGGTCCCCAATTTGCCTACCTTGTGTGCGTGCATTACTGTATTTTTCTTTGACCCTCTTTCCGTATAACTAGTTTCATTTTGTAATTAATTGGATGGAATATTTCAAATACATCTCTTTATTCCTAATTAGTTGCGAATTTCATCCTCAGCGGGTATTCATCATTTCTTAGTATTAAAATGACAAAAAGAAAGTCTGCAAAATAATGAACGGTTCACAAATCACAACCATATATATTTACTATACTGTGACCAAGAAACTTATTTTTTTAAGAAAAACATAAAGTATTTATATACTATGCTGCCCAATGATATTCAAGTATTGTCTCAATCAGTTAAAAAAAAAAATTATCCATTGGCTCTGATCGAGCATGATATATTCTTAATTTTATTTTGAAGCATACCAACTGATCGAAAAGATTAGAGTCTTTGTGCCTGACTAAACTTTATGAATGTTTGGATTAGCTTTTTAAAAGTGATTTTACAGAGTTTATGATAAGTATATAAGAGAAATTTTTTCTCAGCTCATGTGAAAGCATTTTTTAAGTCCTTCTGAAGGGTTCCAATCTCACTACAAGAGCTTTTTGTCAACTAAGTGTCATCATATTAATTATCTTATTTTGATTAAGATGCTTGTTCGCTTGTGAAAAGCCCTTAAGCTAATTGGAGCCTATGTCATAAGTTTTAGATTACAATTTACTCCTTACTTCCTTAATATAAAACTATTTAATTAATTTGGATAGACTAATAAAATATAAATAAATCACTTAATTCTAACAAATATAACATGATTTTTCTAAAATATTTCTATGGAATATTAGATTATTTATCATTTATAGGTTTAATAAATTAGTTTGGAAAATGATAAATGGAACTGATAAATGGATTAAAAATCTTATATTTAGAATAAAATCAACTTCATAACTAATTCATACAATTAGGGTCAAAAGAGAACATACATTGAAGCATAGCATCCATCAATTGCCATTGAATTTAGTTATAGTATGAAAAATCTCTCGAGTATTCTAAATAGCACTAGATGTAAGCACTATAATAGGCAGTGATATTGATAATTTTACATGTTATTTCTTTTCTATGTATGATCTGTGATCCTTAATATAAAAATTTGCTGAATAATTTGAAGAAACTAAGAAAATTATTAAATTACTTAATTATAGTATATGTTACACAATCTCTAAAAAAAATACTTATTATCAGATTATATATATCAATTTATAAGAATGATAAATTAGCTTGGAAAAAATGATAAATAGAAATACTTTAAAATAATTTATTAACTTTCTTAATCTTCCCAAATAAGTTAATTGGGTCTTATATGAAGGACCGAAAGTAGTATACCCGAATCTCTTTTAATTTGTTGCTACGTAGGCTTAACAAAGTTAATTAGCGGCATTCACATATCGGTGTTTTACATATATATATATATATATATACATATATTGACTCGTGGGTAAAGACTTTCAATTGTTTTAATCTCAACCCCATCGCCGATTCATCTCCTTCTAAATTATACATTCATACATAAATATATATCTACTCCCTCCGTTTCAAATATAAGGCTGGTTAATATATATATATATATATATATATATAGGCATTTCGCGAGGTTACAAGGCCAATTAATAACTTTTTATATAAAATGCTTCTAAGAGTACGTCAAAATTACTTACCACCGGCCTGAAAAATACTTAATAATCGGACATAGTATAAACACACACAAAGACATATACAAACGAAATGCAAGGACAAGAATATTCGTTTTATTTTGGACAACTAATAAAAAGCTGAGATCCTCGTCGTTGAAGCTACGAGCGTCAAAGGACAACCGAGAAAAAATATTAATAATAATGCTTAAGAGTGCACTATAAAATAAAAGCATAAAACTGCTTTTGAACAGTTGAAGCGTAAAGGAAAGTTCAAGTAAGCAAGAAGAACAAGTGATGACTAGTCCTCTCTTTCTTAGGATCTCAGAAAAAAGGAAGCAAATCCAAAGATCTTTTCCAGCTAGGGCAGCAAATGTCCTCTGAACAGCAAATCACATTGATCAGATATCCTCGTACTGTAAAGCAATTGAAAATTCAAGCTCATTATTATTTAATTAATTAATCGCCAGCAACAATATCTTTTCACATTGATTTCTGACTGTATCGAAATTCTAAGTCTACCTGCGTCCAACTCAGATTGCACCATTCCAACGATTACTTATATATGCTAAAGATTTTTTCTTTTTTTGTTCACAACGAGTTAAAGTTACAAGTGGCCAAGTGGGTCTTAAATATATGATCTTAATTTTAAACTTCATATTGGCTACCCATAGTTAATTTGATTTGCACAGCTGATATTCTTCATGATACCCAAAAATTTCTTAGTTTTTATTAGATTTTTTAGGATGAAAAATGAAAGTGATATATATATATACTTCCTCCATTTCTTTTTTGCTTAATATAATGTTTTGCTCAAAATATCTTTCAATTTTTCTAATATTTCCTTGTTAAATGAGTCGTTGAGTATTAAAATATCAAAATATTGACAAAGATAGTCCACTGTACTATTTCTTCCGTTCCTTTTTATAAGAAATATTTTACCAAATCATGTTGATAAAAAATTACTTAAAATTAGTTAAAGACAATAAATATATAAACATTGTAGGTTTTTTTTCTCAAAAATCATCTTATTTATGGGGGGAAGACTATAAGAGAGAACAAGAAAATAGATGAATGATGAGATAATAAATAAATTGAGTATTGAAATAAGTAACTAATGGGGGCAAAGTAAAAAACTGACTAGAAAAATTTGAGACATCTTGCAAATGTTCTTTTTTGTGATTACTGCAAATTTTCTTATAAATAGGAACAATATAAATGTAATAATTGTTCTTATAGAAAAAGAGGAGAGAGTAATATTTTCTCTTATTTTCTTCACAGTTTCTCATTGATATTTTTTTCAAATCCCTTTCTTTAATAGGGGTAAATGTGGAAACTTATGTCAATTGAATTCTGCATTTTTTGATATGTGAGAATTAGGTGCAGGTGATACACGCACACACTTTCTATTGTCCTTATTATAAGCTTCAAATAACTAATTCACAGATAACAAATAATTAGTTAAAAATAATAAATAAGTTAGAAATAGACTTTTGTTTCCAAATATGCTCTTATAATAACAGGAAAAAATGATGAAAGAGAATGTGTGGAAAAATGTGATAAGAAATAAATAATTATGGGCAACATTAGAAAATATGCATTAAATGTTAAAACAAACCCAAATTGAAGCTTATAAAATAGAATACACCTCTTCTCAAATTTGAAACTTATAAATAAGACAAGAGAAAATATATATATACACATATATATAGAGAGAGAGAGGAGAGAGAGGAATATTCCTATATATATAGTGATACAGCAATTTCGATCATAGCCAAAGAAGTTCATATTAGCGCATTTAATTTTAAAAAGGAAAATAGCCCAATATTTAAAGTTATGAGTTCTATATCACACAAAACTAGGGAGTAGTCAATCCCCCCATCTAAATATCACATTGAAGAGAGTTCAGTCTATTGATACAAATGAAATGTATTTCAAAGCAAATTAATCTTCGATAATTTATCTTCTGATGTATATATCCTCTCTCCAAGATTTGATGAATACTACTCATTCTCCATCTAGATCATCCATATCGGATTTGGATTTGGACAATTTAAATCGTGTTGCATCTTTCCGATTTTACTACTTTTGTTTAAAAGTAGACAGAATTTAGATCATGTAAACATTCTTCTGACTTTTCGTTTTAAAAGATAAAAATTAAATTATTAAATCACAATTCAAGTATAAATGATTCCAAAACACTCATGACTCATCCCTTTTATATATGAAGACTAAACTCTCTACTTTTAACTTTGAATTGGGGTTCCCAATTTAAATACAAGCTCCATTTGGTTTACCGTAAAGATTATTTTTTATGATAAGATTCAATAAAAAAAATTTACTTTTGGAAATAGTTAGTTTGATATTGTATAAGATAAACTCCCTCCGGTTTTATTTATTAAACTATGCTCATTATTGATCCTTAACACATATACGAGACATTTTACAAAATTTAATTTAAGTATTTATGACCTGGTTTCAAAAATGCCCTAGTACTCTCTTTTAGTTTTAGCATAAATAATTGCTTTAAGGTGCTTAAGGGTAAGGGTAATTTTAAAAAATTGTAAAATTGAATGGGAGGGAGTAGTAGTTATGATTGGTTGTTAAATTGTTAGGCCTATGCATGGGCACGCGTGTGCGTGAGAAAGGGAAAGTGACGAAATATGGCGATAACAAATTAAGTTATTATTTATGTTAACCTCTTTTTTCTTTAGTAAAAAGAAAGAAAGAAAGCCCTAGTTGTGAAAAGAAGTCTAAAAAGAATTCCAAAATGCTATAACTTACAAAACCTAAGAATATGATAAAAACAAGATCAGGAACATCTACATTACCTATTTGATATACAATTAGGAAACCAGCTTAATTATTCTATTATCAGTGACCACTTAGAGCACACAATCAAGTAAACAAATGTACCATTAATAAAAAGAAAAAAAAAACCTAGAACAATAATCCTCAAACAACAAACAAACTAGGCATCATTCTAAAACCCCAAATATACTTTCTCGGGTTCAAAATATAAGTTATTTTTATCATTTTAATGGAATCAAAGAAGAGAGGCTAATAGTCTGTCTCGCATTGGGGAAAAAAAATAATTTGCACCTATCCAAATCTATCGCACATCTCTTCTCTTTTGTTCCGATATCAATTCAATGTATACACTCTCTTTCTCTCACCTTTTTTTCCTACTTATATTCTTTCTTTCACTCACACTCTCTCCACAAATGAAAGCATTTTTCAAAATAAAATATATTTTTTACACACTTATTGCCTTTAATCAATTTCAATCATCATTTTTATTTAGGTAATATTTCATTTATGTGTAGGCAGAGAATAACTCAATATACACGCTCAAAAATAAAGGAAAATATGCCAAATAACATAAGTACTAATATAACAAATTGCCAATAAGTTGATTCAGTTGGTAAGAAATCGGTTCATAACTTATGAGATCATGAGTTTGAATTCCACTTCTGATACAAGGATCTTGTTGGTAAGTAATCTGGAAGTACATCAATAAATGCTCTCTGGGCATAGAGGCACGCCCTAACTTTGATGAACGCCTAACACACAACTCATCCAAACTTACTTTTTATCACCAAAAAAAAAAAGTTTGAATTAAACTTCAATAGTTTTACTGGGAGCACATAAAATATATGTATCACAAACGGAGATAATTTATATATCAAAATACTAGTATGAACGAACGATAAATTACATGAAGCTTGGGCCGAAAGCCCAAAAAAATAAATAAAAAAAGAAACAGCATAGAGGAGTCAAGACCAAGTTACTTTTATGCTAATTAAATAAGGGAAAAGGGGTACGAATGACCAATAATTTACAAAGAGTAACTACATAAAAAGGTTCATTTTCCATTGTTGGAATCATAAGAATAAAAGATAATGTTAACAAATTCGGCGAATACTTTTTCACTATGGCCAATGTATCCCATCATTTGTTGATGATTGACACTTGGCTATGCTTAGTTGGAAACATTACACACAAATGCTTTTTTAATTTTTTTGATTAAATAAAGAGGTCTAATTAAAATATTCGAGGGCATTATTGTTTAAGGAAACAAATCTTCGTGGGGATACAATAACATTATCACGTGGGCTGGCCAAGTCATAGGCAATAGTTCCAAAAGAGTCATATTCAATTCATCATAACATAAAAATTGGCGAGGACTAAACAATTAAACATGGTACGGTTAAGTGTTATAATTAAATGTTTTTTGTCAAAGTGAAAGTGAACCCTACGGTCTAGAAATTGTAACCTTCCTTTTAGACCCTTACTTAAAAATAAAATATGTTTAAAATATAATAAGTTATCGTTGAACATTAAGGAGACTGAGGAGCATGCGTACGGTATTATAGGCTTTTTATTGTAAAGAGTAATAATTTGTTTAATTAACTTTAGGCTTTTGGTTTACAATTTAAGTGTACAAGAATCATTACAACCACGAATCGGCCAAACTGGAGGGAGTATGTCCGAAAATGTAAATTGAAAATGAATAATGTTAATATGAGATATACTTAGATCAATTTTTTTATATTTATTATGCCATGTTCTCTAATCACATATAGTGATGTGTTCTAATTTTTTTATGTGAATTTATCATTAAAACTATTAACTACTAATATTTTGTCATGTGTGATTGGAGAACAGACCGTGAACGAATTCATCCACGGCCTTTGGGCACATCGGAATTACATGAGTTCACGGGGGTAAGTATTGTCCTTCTAATATTTAAAAAAACTGAGGAAAAAAAGTCCCTTATTAAATTTTTTTTTGTTTTTGGTAATATGGACTTAAATTAGGGTGTGGATATTTAGTATGTATAAATTTAAAGCATTTAATATTTTCCCTCGATTTTCCAAGATCATATATATTAATTATATTAAAATAACAATAAAGTTCATTATAAAAATAAAATAATGAAATAAATGGAATTGTCTTGATAAAAAATATTACGTTATGATTTTAAATGCTAAGATTATATTCTTTGAATTTTTATTGAATAAATTTCATTTCGGTTTCACATATTGTTCCATTGTCTTGTATGAAATTAGGCTTATGTACCAAGGTTTTGAAAGCCAGACCAGACCAAATGGTTGGACCAGTTCGGCCGTTACCTATCCTACTCACCGGCTGGTTTTGTAGGTTTGGACCGTCTAAAAGGCTGAGTCGTTTTAACCCACTTTGAACCAGCCTTTGAACCGGAAACCAGAGTCAAGCCGGAATCCAAAACGGTTTTAAGGGAACCGGACGGATCTGAAAGTGTGTAAATCTATAATATTTTCTTCCACTTGCCTCTCCCAATCCACACTCATAGAAGGAACCACCATGAAAAAAGAAGAGAGAGAAAGGTAAAGTGAGGAGGAAGGATGAAAGTAAAGATCAATGCCAAATAAAATATACCAGCACATTTTCTTTCAGTCTTTTAGCTTTTTTCTGCATATCGCAGGTCCCTGCGGCTCTCATTCATGGCATTTGAAAGACAAAAGTGAGTTTCACTTTGATAGTGAGAGGAGAAAAAAAGTTGCAGAGGAAAAAAATACTACAACCAAGTTTCTAATGTGAAAAGCAGAAACTCAATTTTAAATTTATTTTACCTAGTAATAAGTGAAGGTTGACAAGACAAGACTTCTAATTTTTAATCAGATAATTTGTTTATATATACATACTTTTTTTCGTTTTTCATTTTTTATTTTTATAGTTTTAATTTCATTGTCATATAAAATTTGTTTACATATTTTTGTTCGATAATCGTTTATATATTTTTATATAAAATGATTAATATAAAGTTAAATGTATATGTATAATTAGACTGTTTAATTTTCTTAAAATTTTTTAATAATTTGATTTTTTTTCTTGCATATATATTATTATAGGCATATAATATTATTTTCAGAATCCGACCATTTGAATCATGACCCATTAATATTTTTCAGTTTGATATCCGGTCCGGCTTTTAAAACATTGTTATATACATGTGTTTATACTTCCTCGTCGTACGAAATTGAATTGACCAGAAATTTAAAAAGAAACCTCACCATGGGATCGCATGAATGGCATCCTATTGAAGCAACAGTTAATATAAATAAGGTTGAATGAAATAAAAGACTTTCTTGGAAAAGGGTGAGCAATATTAATTAATAAATTTGATCTTGAGTTTTATGGGTCACATAAAATACAATAAAATAAACTATATTATTTTTTAAGAAATGAATTTAGTTTTTTTGGAAGGAATATATAGAATATTTATAACAAGCTCCAATCCTTAATATAAGATATATTTTGTAATTCAAATTGAGTTACAAACTAGATTTTATATTAATCACAGGATGTACGGCAATCATAATAGTTTTTATTGGTAGGTAATCTATATATTTGAAGGGTTTGAACCTTTAACTCTATTCATACCTTACTCCCATCCTTATCATTTAATCTAGCTTTTGCTTCATGCAGCTGCAAATAAGTTTTTCTTTTTTAAAGTTACTTAAATTACGAGTTTCATGTTAAGAAACCCCAAATGAAAAGTGGTTCATAAAGGTCAATTGGTATTTTCACCCACCTAATAAATTAGTTTTTTCTTTTGTTGGAATGAGGTCTATTTTTAAAACTTATACTCAAAATTGATACTTCTATTGCGAAGCCGACAGCCGTGCCAAACAGTGCATTATTTTGTAAATTAGTTCATTTATGGGAGAAGAACAGTGAAATTGTCTCTGGGCTTTATATAATTGCTTAGAAATAAGAATGCATTTCCGAATCTTACCAATGATGACGACGACGAGGACGATGATGAAATCTTTCAAAGCAATGCAATGTGGAAAAGATAACTAATTTGTGATTAGGAAAAAAAATTGGTTTAATAGGTAAATATGCAGCTCATCATGTTACATAAAAGCATGGGCTAAAATTTCATTCTTAGTGCAAAGGTTTTGCTAGTGGGTAATTAGTAAATATATGGTTAAAGCATACGTTTGAATTTGATCCTCTAAAACTTCAACATGTTTCAGTTTAAAATCTCGAGTCTATGAAGTGGACTTCCAGCCTCTAATGCTAATATTATTAATCCCATCAATAGAAAATGTTGACTCCATAAAAAAAAAAAGATAATTTTCCAATTAAATGCCGATAAAGAATGCTCAAAATTTAATTCTTTAATACTCCTATAGTCGTTAATGTAGAACTTAATTGAAAAGTTAATATTGGTCTTACATGTAAGACTTATTTCACATGTTTATTATTTTTTTAAATTAACCATATTGATATTCTGCCAACAATAATCAAGTAGAAAAAGAAAGGGGGAAATTAAGAAAAATGTTTAGGATGCTTTAGAAAAAAAAAACATATCATATTAAATGATTTAATTAACATTTTTAATCTGTCCAAATTAATTGATTAGGTCTTATATTAAGAACAGGAAGAGTAAAATATTTTTATATTTTGAAAGATGAGTTGTTGATATTCAATGTCTATATCAAGCGATATTTTCATTAATTTTTTTTGAAAAACTACTTTAAAAAGATATTTAAATAATTCAAATTCTTATTTTGGTCATTAAATTTATTAAACCCATAATCAGGTCACATAACTGAAAAAATTATTTCATAAAATTTTAAAATGTCTCTTTGGATCGTGTGACGTAATTAGGGCTTTAATAGATTCAAATACCAAAATAAAGATTTGGGGTATTTAAGTGTCTTTTCAAGAGATTTTTTTTTATTTTAAATATTTTTCAATATACACGTTTCAAATAAAGATTAGCCAGCATTATAAATTTAGAGGGCTAAACGCATACTTCAATTGTGTAAATATTTTTGTAAGTGTGTGAGGTCTATCATAAATTTGGCGTCACGTTTATGAAATCTTTATAGTCAACTCCCAAGATCTGTTTCATCTAAAACATTTTTTTGCATGTAAAAGTGATTAAGGATTTCGTTTATAAATGTGTTTGTGTGTGTGTATTATTTAAGTATCTTTCAAATTAACTAAAGATTGACTCATGTATGACTGCAAGAAATTAAAAGGCAGGCTTATGTTGCATACCTCAATCTAATAAAAGACTATAATCATATGCTCACATGTATTGTCGAACATCGATGGAAACCCAAAATATCGTTTTTTTGTTTTGCCTTGTACGAAGTTAGTCTTAGAGACTAAGAATGCGTTTTTAAACTTCCTCGTCGTACGAAATTGGATTGATGACTAGAAATTTATAAAGAAATCTCAGCATGGGATCGCATGCATGGCATCCTATATAATCGCATATCTGGAGAAAAATATATTTTCATATATTTAAAGTAGGCTGATAATTATGTATCAAAAAAAGTAGGCTGATAATCAAATTGCATTCTCATCTGGTGAAGTTTTTTTTGGAGTAATCATCTAGTGAAGTTTCAATATTGATGACTTTAATTTCAGTAGTAGTGATTCTGAAAAGTTATTATCAAAAGTGGACTTCAATTTCAACAACATCATTAAGTCATTACTAAAAGAGACTTTTTAATGACAGCCGTAAAAAATTACTCATACTAAAAGAAGACTTTCAATGACAACCATAGGAAGTCACCACTGAAATTTGGTGACTTTCAATGTCATCGTTTAAAGTTTGACAAACTCTAATGTTCAATTAGAGTTTTAACGATAACTCTAGATAATCACCACTGAAAGTGAGATTTTTGGCACTGACTTTGCAAGTTGCCACTAAGAGTCTATTAAGTATAGACTTTTAAAGTTGTTAATAAACAAACTTTCAGTATTAACTTTTATTGTCACCATTAAAAGTCTCACTCAAGTTAGATTAGACTTACAGTTTTGACTTTCTTGAGTCGCTGTTGAAAGCTTTCAGCGATTGCTAGTCATTATAGCTCAAAGTTTTTAGTGGCAACTCTTGCATCTTAAGTAGGAATAAAAAGTTGCTATATATAAACTTTAAATAGTAATTAGTAGCAACCAAATATTATATATATATATATAGTGTAACAAAGTACCTATACACTAATTACTATTTAAAGTTTGTGATCTAATAATAATAATCACCCTTTCTAAATATATTATATTTGTTCTTTTTAACAGGGTAAAATAGAATGACCATTATTTAAAGGTTTTATAGACCCCCTCTATTTTCAGACCCTAGAATTTAATTAATCTAATTTTTAATGCTATTAATAATATTTTATTACAATTTTGAAATATTTAACTTTATTACTCCTCCAATCCTAAATATAAGACTCTTATGTTAGTGTGTATAAAGGTATTGAAATCATGGTAAATAATATAAAAATAAAATTAATAATTTCACTCTACAAACCTAAATAATTTTGAGTAACTATTTATAGTAGTATTTTAATAATATTTTACAAAAATGTTGAAGTTAATCAAAATAAAATAAAAACAACAAAATTATTTAAAGAAAATATCACTTTATTTTTTTCCTTCTTTTTGATACATTTGGCCATTTTTAAACCCTTAATCTTGACCTACACCCCACCCTACCCTTATCACTCGAACTAGCTATCCTCGTGTGGCAAAAAGTTTTGTTTTATAAATAAAAAAAGAACATAGCCATTTTCAAAATCGAAATCCAAATTTTGGATCATAGATTTTGGATAAAAATACATATTTAGTTTTACCTTTGCATAATATTTCATTTAGGTCTTTAATTTTATAAAGTGGTTTTTTAGTTTTTTAAATCTAACCTCTTTAAAAAAAATGTTGACATTGAAATTTTAATTATTAACAAAACATTTTCAAATGTTGATATTAAATTTAATTTAAAAGTAATAATGATTGACTCTAAAAAACATCACTTAAAATTGAATGTGCAACAAATGAAATACTAGCTCTAATCCTAATTATAAGACTTTATTTGTAGACTACAAATAAAGTTTTATAATTAGAACCGGATGTAATATTATTGTTTTCGGACCACTTCATGTTAAAACTCGAAAACAAATCAATTTGGGAGGGTCTATATCTGTTCTTATGAGTTACTGATAGATCCGCATCTTTTGCCAAATGGTGTGCAAGTGTGTCATGTAAGAGGTCAATCCAGTTGGAAAAAATTGAAAAATTATAAGAAATATTTATAATTTTATCATTACGTGAAAAATAATAGAAATTCTGAAATATAATTGAAAATTATGACTCCAATTCGAAAGAGAAAATTTGGGTATTTAATTTCCCATTTTGCATTTGTTTTCTTTAGTATATTTATATAATAATCCTCATCCTAAACACATATACTAAGGGCTTATTTGAATTAACATTGATAAAAAGATATTTTTATCATCCCAACTGACTTTTGTATATTGAAGTTAGGATAAAATTAAAGTCCATTAATATAATGCACTTTATATTTGAGAAGAATTTTTTATTAAAAAAATTATTTTAAACAGTAATTTGTTTGAATGATATATTAAAAAGTTACTTTCAGAAGGTTCAAATCTGAAAATTACTTTAATTTTAAGGTAGCACTGGGGAAAAAAGTTAGTTGCCCTTATACCCCCAAAAAAACCCCAGTGGTATTAAATATATTATTTTTGTCCAACTATTTTTTTTTTGTCCCAATTAATTTATAAGACTTCCTAGAAACACTCACTTAATCTACATGCACATAAACCACATAATATATTATTGAAATCCTAATCAAGCATATAAACATGTACGTTAGAGTAGGAACTCCGTCAAATTACTCCCTCCGTTCCTTATTATAAGAGACGAATAACCGAATTACGTTGATCAAAAAAGCAGTTAAAATTAGTTAAGAACAATTAATGTGTAAAAAGTATAATTTTTTTTTCCAAAAATGCCCTCATTAATAAGGAGAGAGAACATGAAAGAGAACAATTAAATTATTAAAAGAAAGAGAAGTGGGAGGGATGGAGAGTGTGAATTGGAGACAAAATAAATATGGGTAAAATAGGAAATCAACATAAAAAAGTAGAGACAACTTTTAAGTGTCTCTTATATATAGGAACATGCCATAAGCATCAAATGTCTCTTATAATAAGGAACGGAGGGAGTAATATACATGCTTGAAACTACTAAATGTAAAGACCCTTAACCCCAAAACATTATAACCTGGTCACAAAATCACTACTATGGTAGAAAAGGAAACTGTTAAAAGGAACTACCATAGTAGAAGGAAAATTTCATATTTTTTAGAAATTGACTTTCAAACTCGGGTCAACCCGTAATCCGTTGCATGCAACTGAAATCATTCATTTACATCTACTGGGCCTCCGAGCCTTCGGCCCGGGTAACAAAACACATCACATCAGCCCATCTAAAAGATTCCTAACAAAATAATCCAGAGTTTCATAAGACACTAACAATGGCCTCCGGCCAACCAAAATAAGGAGATACATTCTCTCCAGTTTACAACAAGGCCGGGTAATCAAATATTTCAGAAGCAGTCCTAAATGTGGCAATATATACTAGCCATACATATACAAATGCTAGAGGCCTAAAGCTAACCAAGCTCAAGCCTCTGCGTCTCTTCCCGATGGCCCACGCCCGGAACCTTCACCTGAAAACATTGTAAACCACGGGGTGAGACAAAGTCCCAGTAACCAACCTTTCCAATACTAGGTACTACTAAATAGGTGCTCGTGAGGTGTCAAGTGGGGCAGTTCACAAATAATATATAACGATAGCCACAACAATTCATGCAAGTGCAATGATACAATCACATCAAACAAATCCCTCACTTTGGGGGATTTTCAGGAGCCGAAACCGGCCTATCCCTCACTATGGGGGACGTAAGGAGCCATAAAAGGCCTATCCCTCACTCTGGGGGACGTAGGGAGCCAAAAGGCCTATCCCTCACTATGGGGGACGTACTAAGCCAACCATCATGCATTAATGGAGGCCTTACCATGTGGTAGTAACTATCAAAAACTCTCACCAATTCCCAATTCATGCATCATGCTCAAACTATAATCAAATAGCAATTGAACCTTTCATAATTAATTCCCTTCAGTGGCATATCTTTCACAATTCCAAGATTTATTCATTACCAATCAAAACCCCACAAAACGTTTTCCTTTTTATATATATAACATACAATTTGAATGTAATTGTTACTCATAGCACAAAACATAAATCTACTCACAATACCACAGAAGCAAGTACTAAGGATTGGAAAGTGGTTACCTCTCGCCTGAGCAAGGAACAACAAACCAACGATGTGGCCCCGTGCACCACCAAGACTCACAACCGGCCTACACAAGCACACAAACACACAACCATCATATATTAGCTTTCAAACTAATAATGTGGCCAAAACAACACTTGGGGACACAAAATTCCTATCTCCCATCAAAACTCTACCCAACTCAAAGGGTATAACTATCAAGGCAACACTCCAAAGTCATACCAATCCATTAAAACCTTATTTCCTTTCCAAACATCAATTAAAATTCGTAACCTCAAGGACCTACTCTAGGAATTCTACACCTAAACATCCCATTTGAGCAATTAAGGTTCCAACAACGAATCTAAACCGATTAAACATCCAATTTAACCCTCCTTAACATAACCCAAATCACAAAACTCAAAATCAATCTCTACATTGTCATCCTCAATCCCAAATCACCTATTTCCATAAACCCTAACTCCAAAAATTCATGATTCTTTAAATCCAAGGAAACTACACCAATTAAATACTTAAACTAATCCAAAGCAATCAATTAAACTCAAAACAATCGGTCAAAAACCTCAGTTCCAACACAACCTAGAAAATCCTAGGGTTCCACCAAAAATCCTCAGAAATTGCAAGAAATTCCAAGAAAGAAAGGAGATTAGAGGTTAAAATCACTTACTTGAGGTAATGGATCCTTAGAAATGCCCCCTCCAAGCCAATATACCGAAACCCTAGCAGAGCCTCTCTCTCTACCTCAGATTTTTCTAATTTCCGCACTATGAACTCCTCTCGCGAATATATAGATTCGGGACCTTTCGCCGCGGCGAACTAATCCCGAGAGGGATTACTCGCCTGAAAACCCGATTTCGCCGCGGTGAACTCCAATCTTCGCCGCGGCGAAAGCTTCCCGAGAGGAAACTCTCGCTTGCCCAGAAAACATTCGCCGCGGCATACCCCTACCTTCACCGCGGTGAAACCTTCCCGAAAGGGAAGCCTCGCTCACCTGAACAACTTCGCCGCGGCGTCCCCAAGACTTCGCCGCGACCAAACCTTCCCGAGAAGACACTCCCCTCTGAAACTCCCGGTGCGCCGCGGCGAACATACCCTGAGAGGGGTACGTTCATCTATTCCTCCAACATACCTCAAGTCCAACCCAAACACCAAGATCAAGATTAAATTACTAATCTATCCTCAAAATCAACCAAAAGAGGCTATTAAAACCCGATAAGACTTAGGATGTTACACTAAACACATTCATAATAAAGCATATTAATAGGCTTAACCCACTATGGACATGATTAGTTATAACATAGAGCTCATCTATTATCAAAGTCATACCTACTCAAAATGTGGCCATTGGCTACCACAGTACTTGAGGAATACTCCTCCGATTCTATTTATAAATCACTTCATGCATATTTTATGAAAATAAAAAAAGTCTCATTAATTTTGTCTTAAAATTTAATAACTTTTTAATTTATCATTATTTAATACTCTTTTGGTCTTTAATATAAGACCCATTTAACTAATTTGATTAGATTAAGGAAGTTAGGTAAGTTAGTTAATTATAAAAAATGTGACACGTTTTTCCTAAAATACCATAATCATTTTTCTTAATACCCCATCTTCCTCTTTTACTTGATTATGATTGAGAGAGCATCCATAGGGGTAATTTCAAAAAAATTGATAAATATAAAAAAATGGGTCTTATATTTAGAACCAAAACTAACTCAACAATTGGGTCTTATATTAAGAACCCGAGGTGTATATCCCTTTTCAAGAAAATAACAGCTTACATAATAACAAATGAATGGTAAAATAACACGTTTATGCTAAAAATTTAAAGATGTACTATTGGACTAGAGGAGTACTACTTTAAATATTAAACCAAAAATATTCTTTTTTGATAACTAAACCGACCAAAAATATTCTAGAAATTACCTTAATAGGAGGAATAGGATGGGCAATATGTAAAACAAGAGGGAGTAATTAAGATGCATGCCAAATTTAATGCAGAAGATTCAACATATATACTGGGGAAAGGCCGATGATTGCAAGTTCCAACTCCAGCTTTATGATTTTGAAAATAATATGGCAGGCTCGTCATTGGGAAAGGGGCTCAGTAATTTAGTGTAAATCTCCATAAGCAGGCCACCAACCTTGGCTGGAAAAAGCTTCCATTTTCGGAAACCTTATTCAATCCGAAAAACCAGTACTCTATAGTTTTATCCAAATGGCACATACACTTCCAATTCATGGCCTGCCTGCGAAAGGAATCCGCATTCCCGGCTTGTCCAGTCGGTAAGCAGGGATGCTCATCCCCCAAGCGGCAGTGTTTTGGGATGGGATCCCTATTTTCTTTTTCATTTTTTTCATTAATTTTATTTTCTGTTTACTTTGGTTAAATTTTACTCCCTTTAGTCTTTATTATAAGATTTAAATAACTAATTTAAGGATAACCATAATTAGTTAAAAGCAATAAACAGGTTAGAAATATAGTTTTGTTTCTAAATATGCCCTTATAATAAATGAGAAAAAATAAAAAAAATAAATGGAAAGATGTGATGAGAGAGTATGACAAATGAGAGAGAATAAATAATTAAGAATAAAATTAAAAAAACATTAAATGTTTAGATAAACCCAAATTAAAGCTCATAAAATGGACCACACCCTTATTCAAATTTAAAACTTTTAAATAGGACCAAAAAGAATATCTAGCACTACAGATTCTAGAGTATTTTTTTCAACATCTAGTGTCATAAATTAATTAATTTTTAGTTCATTCAAAGTGTTTTCTAGTTAACAAGTATTTTGCAGTTAGCACATTGAATGCTGCATAAAAAAATTTCAAAGTATTGGATACAACTTAACACAAATAAACCCAAAAAAAAAATATATATGAGTACCACCTCATCCCCTAAATGCTGTCATTTAGGGGATGAGCACTGATAGATTTAATGCGCAGGGCATGCAGATCTGGGCAAAAAGTCACTTACTCAAATTAACTCCCTTAATCAATATTTTGCCATTTTCTTTTGTGCTGGATTAATCTTAATCAATATTTTGCCATTTCCCTTAATTTTTCAAAATATTGCTACTAGAGAGAACAAGAGACTTGGGGATTAAAAGAAGCATATAGAAGAAGGGATTAACATAAAAGGAGCATTAAGTCTTTGGCTTTCTGTGCCATGCTCTTATTTTGTGCTTATTTAGCAGAGTTCATAATCACTTAAATAAAACCCCTTATACATTTCAGGAGATAAAATTTATTTAAGATATTTACTTCGTATAATACAAAGTAACTTAAAATGAACTAATGCCATGAGACAATGAGACTAATGAACCTGGTCACTTTATAGCCAAATCCTTAACCAACGCTTGTCCTCTATTTTCACCAGTCCACGTGTCACCTCCCCATTTGTCTACTAATCCCAATATTCACCGCTCTGCAAGCTCCCTCGATTCCTGGATCCCACATACGAAGTTCCCCACTCTCACCCATATCACGCGCCACATGCTTGCTCTCTCCAATCGCCATCGGTCACTCGTGGTTGGTCCCAACGGCTTCAGGTCCTTCTCCGATGCTTCACTTGGCAATACTCGAGCGTTTAGGCCCCATACCCAGTTAATTTGACTAATAAAATGTTCCCCAGCTCCAAATATTTTTTCAGGTATATTTCACATTTTAAAATATTTTATGATACATTTAACATCCTAAAATATTTTTTAAACACGTCTAACACTGTGAAGTATTTTTTGTGCATTCAGCACTTTAAAAATTTTTTTAGATACGTCCAACACAGAAAAATATTTAAAAAAGTTCTTTGGTGCAGGATGCACCAAGGTAAGAAAAAATATTTCAAGATGCTGGACGCACTTAAAACATATTTTAAAATATTGGATGCATCAAAAAATATTTTGGGGTATTGAATATATTTGAGAAAATGTTTTAGAATGTTAGATGTACCTTAACCCATTGATTAATATGATTTTTTTTTTTAAGCACCTTAAGCAATTTTCTTAATTCCTTCTCTTCTCTTCTTACTTGATTATTGTTGGGAGAATATTAACAGGGTTAGTTTGAAAAAAATTGATAAACATGTAAAATAGATTTCACATGTATAGCCAATGTCAACTTCCCAATTAAATTCTGTATTAAGGACTGCACGATTGTTTATTTTAAAACCACAAACCGGTTTTCTTACTGCCCAGGCCGGTTTTCCCTTTTTCCCCATTAAAAAATATTTAAAGCCCAGAATTATGAAAATCGAGACAAACAAAATAATGCTACTTCAGGCTTTCCATATAAAGTATTCGAACTTCAACATCATTCATAGAAAGCCTCTGTCACTCGGACCTTCCAAAAGAGAGAGGAAAGAAAAGAAAAAAAATCCTCTTCTTCAACTTTCTTTCTTCGGCCAACTCTCAAACATTTTTTCCTGTAAGTTCCTGCTTCTGAGGCATATATGCACTACTGATTAAGATTCTCCCTTGTTTTTATTTCTCTGTGTTCTATCTATATCGTTTCAGTACAAGTTATTTTTATTCCCCTTCTGCAATGATGTTTTTGATTGTGAATTTTTTCGTTGAAATAACAGATTTACTGATTGTTTGTGTGGTTGATCTGAAAGGCAAAGGCCTTATAAAGAGAAATTAAAATGGGGAGAGGGAAGATTGTGATTAAGAGAATTGAAGATTCAGCAAGCAGGCAAGTGACTTTCTCAAAGAGAAGAAATGGATTGCTCAAGAAAGCAAGAGAGCTGTCGATCCTCTGCGATGCGCAAGTTGGCGTGATTGTGTTCTCCAGCACTGGCAAGCTCTATGAATATGGAAGCTCCAGGTGTGTGTGTGTGTGTTCCTTGTTCCCAATTCGTTTACGATTCTTTGTTTTACCAGAAACTAGCGCATCTCTTGATCTGGCTTCGACTCCTTCTTTTTTCTTTTTACTGTGTGAAACGTTCTTGAATCTGATATTCTGTCAGACACTGGTTGTTGTTAGTGCAAGCTAGAAGAAATTAAAATCTATATATATATATATATATATATGTATATATAAAACACCCACTTGAACATATATTATTCATCAAGAGTATCGATCTGTGAGCTTGTAATTGATGTTTAGTACTACGTTTGGCTATTAGTTTTCTCCTTCTAAATGCTCGATGGATATCAAAATTTCCATGCATGCAAGCTCCGATGAGTATGTGATATATAAGAAACTCTTCGTCCTTCTGCTAGCCGAGATCTTTGTTCTTCTTGTTCATGTTCTTTTCTCTTATCTTTGTTTTTTGTGCCCTTTTGTGGGTCATTCTTAATTTTAGCCGATAATATGTTGACTAGATTGCCTGATTAACTCAATGGTTGACAGTTACGCACTTTCTAAAATTCAGATATAGAAGATGCTAGGCAGTGAATTCGATGAAAAGGAATATTTGAAAGTATTCTAAGAATTCTATCTAACTCTGTCTATGTTTTATAGCCGGCACCAAATCTGGAAAAAAGAAAAGGGTTGTATTGGGCTCTCAACAACTGATGTAAATCTCTGTCGAATCTTTCTATGACAGCGACCAATAAAAAAATTGTGCTACTCTTAGAATTCGATCTGGAGTCACTGTTGTAAAGCTATTTAAAGTTCGAAAACAAGAAATTTTAACACAAAAATTGAAGCATGTTTATGGTCCAGTCATCACCTCTTTTTCTCTCTTCTTCTTTCAAACGCTACAATGAAAAATAAAATACTAAGAGATTCAGACTCTAGTTGAACTACTTATGATGAATATTAGATTGTACACTGTAGATGCCTTTTCCGTACCTAAGTAGATAGTCTCTAAGCGTTGATACTATGATACTTTGAAAAGTTATGCATGCATAAGATACTTTCAGATTTCAAAAAATATGTCTTCTGGGTGAACTGCTGAATAATTTATTGATTATATATATACATGCATAAGCGATTTTGCGCGCGCATACGACGATTCACTTATTTTGGTTGGTTTATTAATTTATGATAAATATCTAGTGATATTGGAATGTAATAGAACCAGGCAATTTATAATCTTTATGTTACAGCATGTCAACAAGAACTGGGTTTGTATACAAATGAGATGTATATTTAGTTGTGCTATGGCTTGACCGTCTATTTTGAATCTTCAAACTATACATTCCTTTGTTCTTAAATGTAGAAGTTAGTTAATGAGTTAATTTTGGTCTTAAATATAAAACCTTAGTTCATTTATCTATCAAATTTGTCATTTTTTTTCAAATTAATTTATTTAATCTATAAAAGGATATGTAGTCTAATGTTCTGTAGGGGTATTTGAAGAAGATTATGTCATATTTGTTAGAATTAAATAATTTATTTGACTTTCTTAATCTACCTAAATTAATTGAGTAACTCTTACATTAAGAATCAGAGAAGTAGCTTTTCCCCCCTAAATGGCATAACTAATATTTATTATATATAGTCATTTTCAAATCTTTTGGGTTAAAATATGCTAAGTAAAATTTTGAGAAAACAAAACTAAGTTTTGCAAATTTAAAATGGTAAAGTAACATCCAATCTAGCATTCTAATTTTATTTATGATGCATTCAGCACTTAGATGTTATTTTCCTGATACATCTAACATCCCTTGATGTTAATTTTCAATTACATCCAACACCCTGATCTTATTTATGATTTGGGATTGTAGATGCACTATAAATAGATATTAGAGCGCTGAAATAAGCACCATAAAAATAACATCAAGGTGTTGCATACGGTATAAATAGGATTAGTGTCCTAAATACAATTAGGAAATAATATCAAGCTGCTGGATGCTACTTTAGTCTAACCAATTCACAGACAAGTACTCGAACATGTTTTAATCCTTCATCAGTCGTAGTTCATTCAATTCTAATAAAAATATATGGTTTGGATGGTAAAGTGATTAGTACTCTACTTTGAATGACGACCCATTGCTCTTTAGAGCTGGACAAGAATTGAAAATATATAGTTGATGATGTAACGGGTTGGTCCAAGTTCGGGGGGATTGATTAAGACAGAAGTTTTTTTTTTAGATGTTAATTAGCATGTTATGGTGCTTTTTAATTTTTTACAAGGATAATTATATGTTAACTCATGTAAGTTAAAATACAACATCATATATCTGTGTTTGTGTAAGCTCCTGGTACTTACATGATTAGAAATAAAAGCTTAATTTTGCTACCAAACTTTCGATAATATTATAATATATAGAAATATTTTTTAAAGAATATTTAATGACACAATGAACAGTTATAAATATCGCATCGTTAAAATATAGTCAAAATGTAATGTTTCAAAATTCTCAATTAGTATAGTATAAACCATTTTAAGCTCAAGTCATTTTTCTGCCCCTACAAAAGATCATACGAGTATTAGCTTTTCTGAAATATAAGTAACTACTGGATACCATTGAAGTGTAAGAGGATGGAAAGCGAAAACATACGTGCTGCAATGATTATATTTATATTAATCTCAATGCAAATTTGAAAATAAGATTCATGCGAACGTCTTGTCCCCAGCTAGATTTATAATTACACATTAGGTTCTGATATTTGATTGTTCTTTTAATCATGACATTGTTTTATGATTTAAACAATTACATAGTTATTTTCAACATTAAAAGGTGGAACTGCATAATAACTAAGGTTATTTGGTTTACATTAGATTAAAGAGAAAGAAGGATCCTTTTGTGTCTTTTTTCATTTTACTAATTGACTCTTCGTTTATGGCAGCATGAGCTCTATTATTGAGCGCCACAACAAAGTAAAAGTGGAACAACATCAGCAAATGAATCCTGATTCGGAAGTCAAGGTACTGCACACCAAATACCATTCTCCAAGTAATTTACATTAATGCTTTGGTTCATATAAATTGGCATTAGCAAAGCATGCATGGTCCCGATATCGGGCTTGTTTCGATTGACATTGCCCAAAATATGACTTTTATCCGATATGACTGTAGCAAATTGAATTTAGAGTTAAAGTCAATTAGTATAATGTGTATAATGTGATTTGTGTTTGAATAGGTTTTTGTGGAAAAAAATGTCAGTTTAGCAGAAATTTGTTTGAATGATATATTGAAAAACCAATTTAAGAAGGTTCAAAGTTGAAGAAAAGCCAAAAGGCAGAGAAAGTTTGCTTCAATTTTAAAGTGATTTTGGGGTAAAATGTCCGTTGCGCTCCAGAGACATGTCAAACATCATTTGTCATCCGACTAGCTTTTTATGATTCTAATGAGGCTTTCTAATGCTATCCCAAAACATGTTCTAACATACACTAGTTATCCAAGTAGAATTATACTACCTCCGGTCTTTAATATAAGACCCTATCTGACTTTTATTTTGGTCCTAAATATAAGATCCCAATCCACTTTATCTCTCATATTTGTACATTTTTTTTCCAAAGTAACCCTTCTAACAATTATAGTTCTAGTCAATACACTTGATTAGCAAAGATATTTTAGGAAAGACAACACCTATTTAGGACAAATAACTAACTCAACTTACTTTCTTAATCTCCTCAAATTAGTCAACTGGCTCTTATAATTAGGACCGGAGGTAGTAAAACATAAGGAACACGCTGTAAGAAACAGGAGATTTGGTTATGTTATTATTCTGGGCTTAACTATGGTTAAATTAAAACTATATATGGTTAATTGTCTTTCCAATAGTTTAAAACTATATATGGTTAATTGTCTTTCCAATAGTTTAAAACTATATATGGTTAATTGTCTTTCCAATAGTTTAAACCTTTTTGGGGATACATATTTAATTTAGCTAAAACTATGCATATAAATAGCTGTAAACTTGCGTCTCTGAATGATAGGATCAAAGTACTGTACGTTCTGCAATAAGTTGGGGATTACCTTATTAAACAGAACACTAGGTCGTTGCTAAAAACCCATATATATTAGCCTTTTAGTCCATCAGTATTCTTGAAGTACGTGCATTCAATAAACCCAAAGAAAGCTCAATATTCAAATCTATACAACTAGGCATAGGAATGCCCAATAAAATCAACGTTACTCTCATCAAGAGTTGGAATCTTCATTGAAGAATTCATAATCACTTAGGCAACCCTCACTATAATTAATTGCTACTTCTGGTCCTAAATATAAAAGCTATACAATTAATTTGGGAAGATGAACAGAATTGGTTAAGTTAGTTATTTGTAACAAATATGTGTTGACTTCCTCAAATTACCCTTATTCAATCATTTACATCTATATTGCACTTGGGTGGAAAAACTTTACAATCAAGAGAGATATTTTTTTAGAACACATTATAAATTTCACATCCTAATATTTTTCTCAAAATGATCCTCACAAACACACCAGAGAGGTCTGTTATGGGTTTCACATTAGGAATGTTACCATGAAAGAGGGGTATTATAGGGCCTTGGGCACTCCTACTCCAACAGCTAGCATTTGAGGTGTAATTATCTAAAACAACTTCTACTCGTTACAGGGTCTCCTATTCAAAGAGAATTCTCTTGCTTCAGCCTCAATGGATGTAGTGATTTCCTTTAAATGGACTTCAATATGGTGAAGATTTGACTCTTGCCTGGCAATGAATTAATTCCTTAGTCATACAGTTCTCAAATACACTTCATGGGTGCTTTCCTTCACATAACCATACTGTTACATGAGAAGGCATGCATTGATTTTCATTCCAAGAGAAATTCTATTCATAAACTCATCAAGAGACACTTTTAATTTGGCCCTCTTCTTCTCTTTCACTTTCTATAACATCAGATTTTGCCCTTCCACATGAAACACGTACAAAATCCATGCGTCATTTTATGATCAGTTGTTGGGTTAATTAAATGCACATCAATCTTTACCTCTCTAGACAACCTGTTCTTAAATGTGACCTTCAAGACATAATCAAGTATACCACTTAGTTAGAGGAATTTTCTTTGTAACTGATCCATCTCATTTAAAATCATCCATTCGCTTAGTGTTGTCACTTTACTGATAAAAATGAAATCTGTTAAGTAAAGCTTGGTCTTGAAAGAACTCCAAATAGAGATTACAGACCTAGTTTAAGTCCAATAGAACAAGTTAAGGGCACTAACTTTCAAACCCACGGCTGTTTATAATTTCTGCTTCTGAGGCACACCATTGAACCCAACTAGCATATGCCAACCTCGACTATATCCTGAAATCTCTAGGGATCATTCTTGCTTACTCCTTCTGCCACTAAACTTCCATTCTTGTTGATATAGGGCTTCGTCCATGCATCTTCACTATTCTCTCTTCAATACTTTGTGGATAGGTTTGGATACTTGAAAACTGATCTTCTCATGTTATCCCCGAGACCTGTTCAAGTTCATCAACATTCTTGACCATACACTCCATTCTGGCCATATATGCCTCGAGATTCATGTTGCTTTGATTTCCAAAATGATAATCCCACGATATATATACTTGTACTATTTCCATGAAATAATCCCACAACTCAACTATACCAAATGAACAGTATGACAGAGTAGCCAAAGTTACACACTCTTGATGCATTCTTCCTTACATTTGCATTGCTCTTTATTTGATACAATATTTATATCTTATGTTTATTTGATATATATATATATATATATCTGTGTTTGCACTTGGTAGTTTTGGCAGAGAGAAGTGATTGTATTGAGGCAACAACTGCAACATTTGCAGGAATGCCACAGGTAACTGTTTCTAATTAACCACTCAATAGTAACATAACTGTATAATAAAAGCATCGCAAATAATGAGCATTGTTAAGTTTTAGGAGGCAAAAAACATGATGACAGGGGGGAAAAAAAGGGCACTACAACACTACTACCTTTGAACTCATCCAACTTATATGCTTTCTCAAAACAAAAAAAAACAAAAAGCAATTATTTCTACTTTTTCTGATGACAATAAACTGCAGATATTTAGTAAACCACAACTTGTCAATAAATGATCATTTCAACTGAAAAATTGCATGTATTCCCTCTAAATACAGTAGTACTAAACACCACAGCCACTGGATAAGTAACAAAAGAAATCTTCTGTTCAATTTCATACATATATATATTTGTTTACTATTACATCATGTATATCATGATGTCTAAGAATTCAAAGCATGAATTCAAAAGGATTATAAAGGTCAACAATTTCATCTTTATTGGTTTAACTCAAAAATTTTATTGTTTCGAAAGTATATATGATTTCCTTTTGGTAAACATGTACGTAGGCAATTCATGGGTGCACAACTTTCTGGTTTGGGCATTAACGAACTGCAAAATTTGGAAAATCAACTGGAGATGAGCTTAAAGGGTGTCCGAATGAAAAAGGTATGATGGATTGATTAAGACCATCTTCATTAGTTAATCTTACATGACAGGATTAATGATATATTATCATAAATTGATAACTGATTTATTTAATTTGCAGAATCAAATGTTAACTGATGAGATTGAAGAGCTGCAACAAAAGGTACATAATGATAATTTTGTTTTTGCTCCTTCCATATTGGAGAGGTCTTCCCTACAAACTGTAGCCAAACCATTGAAATACTATTGCAGGAACATCAAATCCGACAAGAAAATGTACAGCTCTATAAAAGGATACACCTTATTACTAAAGAAAATGTAGAATTACAGAAGGTAAGTTGGAAAAAGAAACATTTCGTTCATATAACTGATCTTGTCCTCAACAAGCACAAAAGAGGGGAGAGGGTAATCATCAAATGACAAAAGACTTTAAGGTTATCACTAAAAGCCTAAATAGAGGATTTTATCTTAATCAGATTCATGAAGCAAGGATCAATATGAATGAAGAAAATGGGAGTTCCGATCCTCCATACAATACAATCAACAAATATGGTTTGCAAGCTCCAAACCATCCACAGGTGAACCAGCCACAAGCAAAAGCTATGGAACTAAGGTACTCCCTCTGATCTTTATTATAAGACCCATGTTAGAAGAAATTTTTTGTTCTTTTTATAAGATCATATGATAGTTTCAATGAGCACTAAAGGTTTTTTTTTTTTCCAACACATGCCCATAGTTAATAAGGATAGTAAGAGAGTAGAAATCAATATGATGTTAGAATTTATTATAGTTAATGAAGATCATATTGAAAATCATTTGAATTTTATGACAAATTTAATGTATTTGATTTTTTTTCTAGTACATGTAAATTGGTTAACGGTCTCTTATAATAAGGACTAGAGGGAGTATATCGCTTCAAACTGAACATATATAGCTCTTTTTGTTCACAAGATGAGATAGAATGTCTCTCTATTCTCTTTATAAGTTGCATTGTTAAATTCACAATGTGACTTACTATTTTATTACTCATTTATAGTGTAAATTGTTATTTTCTGAGAAAAGTATATTTATCAAATAAAGTCATGGTTAAAAATTTAATGAACTTACCATTTTTAATAAAACACATTGAAAGTGACTTGTATATATAGTTTGAATGTGTGTTTTGTATATGCATTAATATTCTGTACTTGTGTTGTTTAGTCTTAAAAGCTATAACTAAAGACCCAAAATTCTGTGACAGGCTCCATCTGCTCTAGCAATAACTCTGACAACCTAAAACTGTCAAACAGCAGGATGCCAACAACTTTCCTGTAGAAAGATAAAAGTTTTATTTGAGGGGGGTATATACTTCTCCTCAACAAGTTAGAACCAGAACAGCATATCAATGCTTACACAGTATGGCATGTTCCGTCGTTAATTAATAATTTCTGCCAGGATCAGACATATATATGGGATATTGTTGTAAATTTATATATAATATAAGAACTTTAACAAGCTAAGGTACGTTGCTTATTAATCAAACTAAACGCGTCTCATATGGTGATCAAATGGATGGAGTTTGGCCAAAAAAACAAGGGCATGAATCTGATCTCAGAAATTTTACCTTCATTGAAACAACCATCAAAAGAGGACTGATCTCTCATGGTCCTTATCTGTTTGTGTCTTTGCTTAATCTTTGATGAAGAGTTCAAACCGAAGAGTTCCCATTTCTAATTGTCTTCAATATATTTTTATATTCATCTTAACCTTTTAAAGTTCCAAAGTCTTGACATAAATAGACTATATTTTAACGCAACCCATGCTCAAAAATTAAAACAAGCATTAATGATACAGAAATCAAATCTCTTGCATGGATGGCAGAAAAGTATAGCACATACAAGAATGATGAGTCATACATCACAAACAAGTTATGCTTCATTAAAAAAAAAAAAATCAAACTGCACCATGTAAACATTGAGCCCGTATTGTTATCTCTACCCATAAAATATCAAAATATTAATCATTTTATGTAGAATATAATAATAAAAAGGAAACAGAAAAAAATTTGAGAAATGACAGAAATTAAGGGGCAGCAATTATGCTGGCTAACACGCTAGATCCTAAAAACATAATCTCTGTACTCAAAGTATCACTACAAAAAAATAGTAAAATGATGACGAAGTTTAATGATCGAATTTCATCGCTAATTAATTAGTGATAATCTTTTTAATAAGAGAATTTGTAAATTAAACTCCTAAACAAAGTGCATGCTACAAAGAGAAGAAGACAGTCAAGAGGATCCCTCAGGAGAGCTCTTGCATCATTCTCCAACTCCTCTAAAATAACACTCATTTGAGGCGCAAAACTTGATAGGCAAATTTATTACTAATCTGCAAAGCAGAAGTCAAAAGCCCTAATATATCACTCATTCTCTGATCTCCCAAAGCAGCATGTTGTTTCAGCTGAGATTCCCTAAAGATCCAACCAGTTCACTGAGTTTCTTTAATCTTGTTTCTTTCTCAAAGATACATGCGCGTATCCGCCTTGGCTTGCCTTATAGTATGATCATATAAGAATAGTACTAGTTGGAGATTGTATTTAGTCTTAAATATAAGACCAAAATCTATTTGTCTCCCAAATTTATTATTTTTACCTCCAAAGTATATGATTAGTTTAGGAAAACTAACACATTATTGCAAATAATCAATTTAGCTAATTTTCTTAATATCCGCAAGTTAGATATCTAACTTTTATATTAAGTATTAGAGGTAGCGTATCTCAATGAAACTTAAGTATGTAATTATTGGATGAAACTACCCGAAAAAAGCCCATAGAGAATTAGAGGTTTTGTTAGATGCGGCTCAAATTGATGATGAATTCTCTCTCTGATAAAATGCAAGAATTAAGACCATATTTTGACTTTTTTGTTCTTTGTAAATACGAATCTGAAAGGTTGTATTCATAGTCCATTATGAAAACATGTTGTTAAGGGATTTTAAATAATCAACAAAAACTAAAAAACATGATTTCTTTGTTAATCTTCGCTAAAAAGCTATGGCCAAGGACAGGGGTATGTTCAAAATAAAGAAAAATAGAGAGAATGAAAATTGAAAACCATATTAAAATTAATATAAAATGAAAAATTTTAATTAGTTTTAAAAAAAACTAAAAATAGAAAATTGAATTATAAATTTAATTTCTAACATGTTGCTTAGTTAACTATTTGCTTCTATTCTATCACATGTGGGGGAAAGTAAATGACAAATGGTTTGGAGAATAGCAATGATTCTTAAATAAATACTCTTTGTAAGAAAGCAATCATTTTTGAGGTATAATCAGCCATGTGGGCATCTCTCTCAATAAAAATTTGAACCTTGGTTTACGATGTTGTGGGGATTAATTCCTTCTGCTAGACCCAACCCTGTTGGTATATCTCAACTAATTGTTGTAAATTACTATCGAGGTAAAAGTCAATTATTACACTACAAAAAAGTAGTGAATTACCAGCGGTCACTTTCTAGCGGTTAAAAAAAACCGCTACAAAAATAAATATTTCTAGCGGTTATAACACAAACGGCAAGAAATCTGCAGCGTTTTAACTAGAAAGGATGTGGACCCCACATATTTCTAGCGGTTTTAACTCAACCGCTAGAAAATGACCGCCACAACTGGCGTCATTTGGTGCTAAGTTGGGGCCATATTTTCAGCTTTTAATTTCTAGCGGTTTTGTTGTGAGAACTAATAGAAAATGTTGTATTTTCACGCGGTTCAAAAACTGGTAGAAATTTCATCAAAGTTTCTAGTGTTTGACCTGGAAACCGCTAGAAATAATTTATTTTTTCTCAAGGAGTCCTGACACGTGGCCGCATGCAGGTGGCGAAGGGAGGCAGCGCTACAAATTTCTAGCGATTTTCATAGAACCGCTGGAAATTTCATCAAATTTTCTAGCGGTTGTCATGAACTGTTGAAATTTCTAGCTGTTTTCATGGAATCACTACAAATATCGTAAGAAATTTTAAAATTTCAAATTCAAATTTTCCTCATAGCTGATAATTTCTAACGATTATTAACAGTTGGAAAATTCTTACCATTACCCTCTTGCTTTGAAATTCAAATTTTCCTCTGACCTCAACATTTCTAATGGTTATTAATCGTTAGAAAATTCTTACCATTACCCTTAAATTTGGTTCATCTTTTTAAAAATAAAAAAATTGCAATTTGCAGCAGTTACAAAACCGCTAGAAAAGATATAAAACCCCTGCAAATAGCAGACAACCACTATAAAATTCTCACTAATATCTATAAAATCCGTCTCACCTCCTCATTCATTTATCTCATTTCTTTTCCTTCCTCTCCTCTTCTTCTTTATAATTCTCTATTTTCTTCTTACTCTCTCATATGGTAGTTTTTTTTCTCTTATTTATATGGTAGGATGATATTCATTTTATAAATCTTAATTTATTTTATTTATCTTTATTTATAGTTTACTAATATATTTATTTATCTTTTTCTTTCAGATTTTTCTTGTTTATATTTGTCATACCCTCCTTAACTAATTCAACCACTTTTCAACATAAAAGTTAAGGTTCAACACTACAAACTATTCCATCTCCAATTCAACTATCTTATTAAATTCAATTCATTTGACACAATTATAATTTAATTACTTATTGTCTATCACAAAATTTAAATATATAACATGTAACACATTGGTAAATACACATATTAACATAATTCTATAATACAATCTATTTAATGGTTTTTTAATTAATACTATAATATTTTATAATAATGAAAATTTTGAATTTTATTTTTTTTGCTTGGAATGAATTTTGTAGCGGTTCAGAAACCGCTAGAAAAATGAAAAAAGCAGAAAAATTTTTGCAAAATTTAAATTTGATCCACCTGGCGCCAAATTTCTAGTGGTTAATAACCGCTAGAAAGGTTTGGTGCCAATTTGAAAACTTTGTTTCCTGAAAAAATAAAATTTTATGCAGAACTTTCTAGCAGTTCTGTGAAAATTTTCTAGCAGTTTTGAGCCGCTAGAAAATTCGTTGCATTCTTGTTTTTTCTAGCAGTTAATGAAACCGTTAGAAATTTTCTGGCGTTTTGATCTACTATATAGTAGTTCCTTTAATCGCTAGAAAACTGTTTCTTACACTTGATTTTCTAGTGGTTTTTCTAACCGCTATGAAAGTTGTTTGTAACAGTTAAAACTGCTAGAAAAATTGTAATTTAACCGCTAGAAAAATTGTAATTTAACCGCTAGAAAATACACATTTTTTTATAGTGTTATAATGTAATTATCATTTGGATAGATTTTTATATTAAAAAAAGTTATTTTGATAGAAATTTATTTTCAAGATGTTTCAATTAACAAGTTAGTTTCAAAATGTACACATATAAAGAAAAGTCAAAAGTCAAAACCAAAAAAAAAATTACGTCATTTTTGAAGTGACTTAAAACATCGTTTAACCCCAAAACCATATGTGTAGGTGCATAAGGATAAGCAGCCACTTCACTGCAGGAAGATTTAGATATCATGTCTAATTTATATAAATATCACATTTATACTTCGAATTTTGTGGCTTCACAGGACATATGTGGGCCATTTTGATGCATTCTAGGCCTACAAGACCCATTATTTTCCCCGGAAGCTGTTTCACATCCATCCCATAGGTGTCGAGGTGAGAATCTTAGACCGAATGAACTGGCCGAATAATGGCCCAATAGATCTATGAACTGAACCCAATTTGTGATGGGTTCGGCCCTGTCTTGGCCCACAAGATGCCAAGCTGTATTGGGCTCACCCAGCTAAAGAGATTGCTTTTAGCCCTCTCAAGCTATAACATTGCGCTCCGCACACACCAGATCATTTTTTTAAACTTCTAGTACTTAATATAGATTTATTTAAATTAGTTTTTATTCAAAAAAATATGTGTTAACTTTTCTAAAATAACCTCTTAAATCATTTGCATGAAAACTACATTTAATGCAAACATTTTTAACATATACAATTAATAGGGATGATTTGGGAAAAAATAATAATTATGAAGGACAAAATGGATTAATCTATTATATTTATAACCAAATTCAACTCCTATCTAACTCTTATATTAGAAATGGGGCTAGTCATTAATGAGGGATGAATAGTACTTATAGCTGGGAAATAGTTTTGCCCAACTCTAATGGGCTAAGCCTTAATGGTCCCATACAAGATGTCCATTTTCCTAATAGGATGCAGATTATCAAGCCTGGACCTTATTATTGGGACAAATAAAAAATAAAATAAAATATTCGAATATTGAGCTGGGGGGAAAAAAAAACAATTCACGGTGCGGAAGCTGCTAGTTCAATAATACTAACATATCATGTTCATAACCAACAAGGTTAGGTTTAATGAAAGGGGCTAGTCCTTCATAACATGGCAAACCAAGATTCGAATCCCCGTTGGGAGAGGATTCCACATTTAGTGCCTGACAGTGTCTCAAATAGGATTGCCTCTAATAGGAGGATGCCTATGCTTTAGTAAAAAACAAAAAAAGCATGTCATGTTCATAGTTTAAAATCAACATTCACTCCTTTATCCTATTTATAAAGCATTTTCTGTGTATTTCACACATATTAACAAAAATCTTAAACTGTATTAACTCTCTACTATGATATAACAACTTTCTAACCTTACTCCTATGTAATAAATACACTTTTTTAAAAAGATAATTATTTACACTCTAATAAATGAAGGATAAAATATTACATCCATGCTAAAATTTAATAAAGTGACTTATAAATAAGATTTAAAAAAATTTCGCCCTTTGCCTATAGGGTCAAAGGAGTAGTTATCAAATGAGTGGGTTCTTGGGTCCTTTGTTAAAATTTCCTAGGTGCAAGCATAAAAATATAGTTGAAGGAGAATTTGAAATAAATGAAATTTAATGCAAATAAGAAGACAAATACATTATGGGTCAAGTAGCTTAAGATAAACTTACTTTCTTAAACTATGTGAAACAGTTAAAATTTGCTTATATTTACAGAACTCCATTTAATATTTCTCCAATTCTTTCAAACATATTTTATTGGAATCAAGAAAAATTTTAAATTAAAATTTATTAACTCTATTTTAAAATTAATAACTTTTTAACTTTATTCCTATTTAATACATATATAGTCCATACTTTAATAGTTTGTTCGTAAAAATACTAAATAAAGAATACAATTATACATCTATATGAAAAATGTAATAATGTGGTTTATGTATAGAAGGGTAGCAATGAAAACAATTTCTCCGCCTTATAAATATGAGCGGAAGAATTTGTAGTTCATATCACTAATCATTTGCTAAACCTTTAAATTAAGAGGGGTCGCTCAAAATAACAAGGAAATTCGGGCCATATTTGTGTCAGCCTGGGACGTGATGAATAAGTATATTCCCACAAAATATTCCAAAACAGCAACTATTCCTATCTAGTTCTTCGCTAATTTTGATGCTACCAAAGTCTTAATTATAACTAAAATCAATAGCATACTCTTTCCGGTCTTATTGTAAAGCGGCTTTTAAACAACCAACTGAAATCCAGTTAATTAAAAGCCATCTATCATTGAAATAAAATACTCCTTCCAGTCATATTTATAAGCTTTTAAGTTAGAGAGGGGTGTAGTCCATTTTATAAGTTTCAATTATGTTTGTTTTAACATTTAATATATTCTTTCTCAATTTTTTAATTATTTATTTTCTCTCATTTGCCATACCTCATCTTATCACATTTTTCTACATATTCTCTTTCATATTTTTTTCTTATTTATTATAAGGGCATATTTGAGAATAAAAGTATATTTTTAGCCTATTTATTGTTTTTAACTAATTATTTATTATTCGTAAATTAGTTATTTGAAATTTATAAGAAAGATCGGAGGAAGCATGACGTAACGAAGTCTAAAAAATCAAAAGATGAACAACAAAGAAAAGCACCACAAAGACACCAACTCAGCTGACTTCCACATGTTCTTCTTCAGCCAAAACACTATTATCAACATCACTATTCGGCAAATTTAACAAAAAGGTGGTGAACAAAAAGAATCCAATGTGAAGGGCACACTTTAAGGTTAGCTTTGTTAAACCGATCAGCAATCAAGTTAGCCTCTCTAAAAATTACAGTACTTGCATTACTTTTTGTTTCTAGTCCCTTGTAAATAGTAACACTATCATTAAATACTTCCCTTCAAAAATGCCATTAAATACTTTCATATTCCAATGAAATATGCTCCACAGCCATTTTCAAATATTAGTTGTGCTACTAAATATAAGAGTTATAGAATTAATTTGGGATTATTAAGAAATTAGTTAAGTTGATTATTTATGGTGACAAATATTAATGTGTATTGACTTTCTTATACTACTAACATTTTTAATTATGTGCTTTGGAGTTACTTTTTAGCAGAAACCATCTAATACTTTCATAATACAATCAATAGGGATTGTTTGGGAAAAAAATTAAAAAATCGAGAGACAAAATGGATAGAGAGATTATATTTAGGACCAAATATAATGTCCAACTAATCGAGAGGCAAAATGGATTGAGAGATTATATTTAGGACCAAATATAATATCCAACTAACTCTTATAATATTATGCACATGAGGTACTAACTCATTAAATACTACACTAGACAATGAAAAATGACTTATTTTCAACAAACAAGCTGTTGGTTTGTATAAAGAGGACAACACAAGTTCAAATCCCCAGAAGCACACTTGTTAGGAAGGCTTTAACATTAAACACTCATGGTCGTATAGAAATTAGTCTCAAATCCAAAGTGACTCAGGTATATCTTGAATTATACCAAAAAGAAAAAGGAAAAAATAACTTATTTTAAGAACCATAATTTCATTCTAAAACACGCCTAATCTAACATGTCTAAAGCAAATTTAGTAAGCGATTGAGTTGCTGATGAAAGACCCCGCAGTTCTTTTTTGTTGACCTGGGATGATATTTTGCTAATGGCCGAAAGAAAAAAAGAAGAATCATGTGCTTTTGAACAGTGGAAATGTGAAGAACAAATCCAAAGACATCTTTACAGCCTACGCCCCAAATATGCCCTGAAAAACAAATCACATCAATCTGACATCCTCGTACTGTTAAATCCATTAAAAATTCAAGCTCATTATTTAATTGTTAATTTATCTCCATAGATCAGTATAATATATGAATTGTTTCGTTAATATAAATTTAAGTGATTGCGCCTATTATACAGGCCATTTGTGTAGTAAATTAATTAAAGAGCTGGATCAAGTGCCCTTTTACAGAAAATCACTTCAGGGTGTGTAATGAGGTATTATAGTTGATGCCCTTCCAAGTTAAGCAAACACAGTATTTAAAGAGAGACCCTAGTATTAAAAATTTTATTTTAAAATAAAAATAACTTTTTAAACTGGATTAAGAACTTATAAGCGGTTTAGAAAACTCATCACTTTGTAAACTGATTGCACCATCAATGTTTGAAAAAAATTATTTTTCAGACCTGTTCTTAGAGACAGGTAGAAATCATCTAGAAGAAAAGGAGAACAAGAAAAAATTGAGTTTCTAAACCTGTTGTCACTAGCAACTAGTGTAATTCTTGCCACAACAGATCTACCAATATGTGTGTGTGTGTGTCACTGATCACACTTTTTAAATTGTATCTTCCACACTTGGTTTAGAAATGATGCTTGCCTAGCTGTTTTACACTTATGTCAAATGTTTACCTTTATTCGAATTAGGTAATACTCTGTACGATCCTTATTACTACCTCCGCTACTTAAGAATAATTAACTAATTTAAGAAGATTAAAAAAGTTACTAAATTATTACCTTTGGTCCTTAATATAAGAACTGGTTTGACTTTTAATTTGGTCATAATATAAGACCCTAATATACTATATCTCTCGTATTTATCTATTTTTTTAAACGATCCTTATATTAGTTGCACATGTTAAAAAGTCCATCAAATGATAGTTCTAGCTAATGCATATGATTAACAATGATATTTTAGGAAATATAACACCTATTTATTACAAATAACTAACTTAACAAACTTTCTTAATATACTCAAATTAGTCAAATAGCTCTTATATTAAAGACCAGAAGTAGTACTTAATTATAGCATATATTATATGATTTCTCTTAAAATACTTACGTGAATCATTAAATCATATAGCAATTTATAAGTGAGGCAATTAGTTTGGATAAAAACAAAAACTATAAATACTTTAAAGTAATTTGGTAACTTTCTTGATCTCCCCAAATTAGTCAATTATGTCTTATATTAAGAACCAAAAGTAGTATGTGCTTCAATAACTGATTTGCGTATAATGATAGTTAAAAGCGATAAATAAGTAGGAAATACCTTTTTATTTTCAAATACTTCCTTATAATAAATAAGAAAAAAAATGAACGTGTGGAATAATATAACAAGAAAAAGTGTGACAAAAGAGAGAGAATAATAATTAAGGGCATAACAAAAAAAACACGTTAAATGTTGAGACAAATATAAATTGAGCCTTATAAAATAGATTATGTCCCTTTTCAAATTTAAAGCTTATAAATAGAACTAGATGGAATATATATACTCAGTAGTTTTTAACATGGTTAATTTAGAGTCTAATTAGTAGTAATAAATTAAATGTTTTTTGGATCACCTGCAACCCTATCTCAACGGGAACCCCAGTGCATGTGAAAGGAATAAGAAATTATATGTAGCTGTTAAGATAGTCTGCTTTCTTTTTTCCAATTAAATTAATTCAATTAAGTAATTGAAAATAGGCAAGTTGGCCAAGAAGTTACAAAAGAGTAATTATAAAGAAAGTGTCGTTTTCCATTGTTGGAATAATAAGATAATGTTAAGATAAATAGGGCTACACTTTGATCCCTATGATCGATGCATCCCATCAATATATACTACATCCGGTCCTTAATATAAAAGCTTGTTTGACTTTTATTTTGATTCTAAATATAAGACCCCAATATATTTTGTCTCTTATTTTTATTCATTTTTTCTAATATAATTCTTGTTATAATGATAGTTCTAGCCAATATACTTGATTAGTAAGGACATCTTAGGAAAGACAATATTTATTTATTATAAATAACTAACATAATTAATTTTCTTAATCTACTTAAATTAGTGAACTAGTTCTTATATTAAGAATCGGAGGTAGTATTTGCTTCATGACTAACAGTTGGCTAAAGTTGGTTCCTAACATTATAAATAAAATGTTAAATGTCTGTTTTCTCTGTTCTTTTGATTAAAATAATTTAGAGTTTTGATTATTTAAGGAAATAAATCTTCGTCAAGACTCAAGATATGTACGAGAACAAGGTCACGTGGAGCGGACCATTTGCAGCCAATAAAATCCAAAAAAAGACTGATATATTAAATTCAAACATATAAATTGAACGTTAATTGGCTAAGCACTTATCAACAACGAAACGGTACGGTCAGTTATCAGAATCAATGTTTTTTGGTTTCTTTTTGGGAAAATGACAGCTAAAGAAGCTTCAAAATGTGAAATGCCAATTTGGGAAGCTAAGGAAATGTAATTACAGATAGGGAAGTCCTTCCCAAATTGGAATTTTGAAATTTAGTGAAATGACAAAAATGCCCTTTGTCTTTTTTTTCTTAAAAAAAAACCAGCCCCTCACCGGTGGCCGGTGACCACCGCCAGCGACTGGCCTCCGGCAACAGCCGACCGCCTCCGACCACTGGCGCTGGCCACCGGTGTGATGGCTGCCGATGAAGGATTTTTGTGACAAGATTTTTTTTTTTTTGGAATGGGATAATATGGGTTCAAAGTGGCGGGGGTGGGATTTGGCCACTTGGACCAACAAAAGAAAAGATGGCCATTGGGCTATTAAAGATTTCTTAACCTTATAATGCAAACAAAAATATAAGTTAACTCTTTTACTGTGATTCTAGCTCGTGACAACAATTTATCTGAAGATGACAAGTTTTAATTGAGAAATAACAAGTCTAAATTTGATATTAACAAAACAACTTTTCCTTATACATAACAAGAAATAGCATGTACGTTAATTAAAAATAACCATAATTTATTTGAAAATAACACGTCTTTACTGGAAAATAACAACAATTGATTCGGTATTTCTTGTTATGTATAAGGAAAAATTGCCTTGTTAATATCAAGTTTAGACTTATCATTTTCTAGTAAAGACGTGTTATTTTCAAATAAATTATGGTCATTTTTAATTAACATACATGCTATTTCTTGTTATGTATAAGGAAAAGTTACCTTGTTAATATCAAGTTTAGACTTGTCATTTTTCAGTAAATACTTGTTATTTTCAAATAAATTATGGTCATTTTTAATTAACGTACATGCTATTTCTTGTTATGTATAAGGAAAAATTGCTTTGTTAATATCAAGTTTAGACTTGTTATTTTCCAGTAAAGACGTGTCATTTTTAAATAAATTATGATCATTTTTAATTAATGCACATGCTGCTATTTGTTGTTTATAAGGAAAAGTTGCTTTGTTAATATCAAATTTAGACTTGTTATTTCTCAATTAAGACTTGTCATCCTCAAATAAATTGTTGTCACGAGCTGGAGTCACAGTAAAAAAGTTAACTTATATTTTTGTTTGCATTATAAGGTTAAGAAATCTTTGATGGCCCAATGACCATCTTTTTTTTTGTTGGCCCAAGTGACCAAGGGGTTGTGGGCCCGCCACTTTAAACCAATATTATCCCATTCCAAAAAAAAAAATTGTTACAAAAAAAAACCGGTAAATTTTCACTTACTGGAGAGTTTTTATGCTACCAGGTTAGAAGGCTAACTATTGAAAAAATAAATTGTAATTTTATACTTAAAATCAAAACAAACCTATATGCTTGACCGATTTCAAAATAGAATTCTTTTTTCTTTTCTTTTTTTTTAGCCAACAAATAGGATGAAATTCCGTATAGTTATTGTAAGTATATTCGCACTAAACATTGACTACTCTTGTATATATAACTTCGAGGAAGGCAGGCTTTTGCTAATTATACCTCGTTTCATGTAGAAGACAGCCATTTTTGGGGTCACATTTGCATGTTTAATATTGGAACAGAAAATGCGATGACATAGGTTGTGGGAAAACCGCAGAGGCTTGTCTCTTTTTTCCCCCGATCAGACAGAGGCTTGTCTTTTTGTTATATGATATACTACCTCCAGTTGTTGATATAAGATTTCATTTGATTTTTATTTTGATCCTAAATATAAGATTTCAATCCACTTTATCTCTTGTGCTTATTCATTTTTTTTCCAAGATAGTCCTTCTAATAATAATAGTTTTAGCCAATAAACTTAATTAGCAAAGATATTTTAGAAAAGACAACACCTATTTATTACTAATAGCTAACTTAACTTATTTTCTTAATCTATTCAAATTAGTCAACTAGCTCTTATATTTAGAACTGGAGGTAGTACTGTGTTTTTGTACGAAATTGATCTTATTCTTTGCCAATAAGTATACTTTTCATTTTTTACTTTAAAAATAGAAGTATTTTATTTTTTATTTTTTAACTTCACCATCGTACCAAATTGCTCATTGACTAAGAATTAAGAAAAGAAAGCACAACATGGATTCACATGCACGGCCTGCTATTTTGTTAATATGAAATGCCGCAGTACTGATCCATCGAGGCTGTATATACACACACACATAATATTAAAAAAAAGGAGTTTTCCAGAAGAGTTGACAGTATTTAATGAATATTAATTTCTTCTTGATGCCGTTTCTTTCGTCACTTATCACTCATATCAATCGGGAATGACCTGTGTGCTTTGGTCGGAGCTCAAGAAACTTGTCATATATGCAACTTGAGAATAAAAAAAATTGTAAAAAGAGCCGTAGTACTCAACTTCCTAAGCACTTTAATTGATATATAATTCTATATTCGATTCAGGTTTTAAATTTTTATGAGTTGATAATGAACTCTTCTAAGCTTATAAATTTGTGCGGATAGCCCTAATTATTTAGTATACCCTCCTTATTTTTGTGTGCGCATATAATCGTTAAAACTCTGAGTTATATGTAGATAATCCTCTTAAATTTGAAGTTATGTGGAGATAAACAATCAACAAATGCCTCCTCACTTTATTTTTGAACATTTTGGAGTTCATGTTAGTTTAGCTTATTTGCTATTTCTTCTACATTAGCATTTTTCAACCCTTTTTTCCCGTATTATTGTAGTTTTATTCACATATTTGTGTATGCTTTCTTCTATTTAATTATTATTATCTTTTAAATATGCATGGTACACAGACGTATGTTTATTTCCTTATGAGTCCTAATGATTTCCATTTAGTAGCCATTAGTTTGGGCTGTGTTAATTAATAGGGAGGCAAGGACAGACCTTCAAAAAATCCGTGAACGTGCTTTTTTTTTTTTTTGGGCATGCAAAGTCGTACATGTACTTGAAGCCTGTCATATTAGATCATTAAATCATCTTCACTACTACAAATTTGTTAATATTTAACGTTTAATACTTGACAATTATAAAAAATAACCATCAAATATGATAGGGGAAGATGATCAGAAGGAGTATATGATTAAAGAAGATACTTTAAAAAAAAATCAATACACTGATTAATTTTTTTAATATCTCCAAATTAATTATCTAATTTTTAAAAAACGCATGTAGTATGTTATAAACTGGGGAATTTTTTTTTGGGCTTCTGTAAATTCAAAAAATTTTAGGCTGGAGAAAATTATATGAAAGAGTCATGGGTATGTAATGACATGTATACTAAACGTGAGGGCCATCACCCACTCTTGGAAGTAAAGCTTCCATATTTGAAAACTAATTAGTTCAATCGCCGATGAACCGAAAAACTCTAAGTTTGACCCAAATGGCACAAAGTAGTACCCTTGCTAATTTTTTTTGTTAAATTATACTATATCTGCTCATTAATATAAGAGCTAGTAGGGAAATTAAATTTAGTCTTAAATATAATATCTTAATCACCTTTCTCTCAAAATCTATAATGTTTCATCTAAAATACCCTCTATTGATTGTAAGATTTTCTCACTAAGAAATAGTTTCAGTGCATAAAATTAGGAAATATAATGTAGGAAAGTTAACATTCATTTGTTGTAATTAACTAACTTAACTGATTTATTTTATCTCACCAAATTAGTTTCTAGCTCTTAGTACTAGGTAGTTAAGATTTCTTAAAATGTTTAATTCACGTAATGCTAAGCTATCATATTTTTTTTTAATTATATTTTAATTAAAAACGAAAAACATTAAAATTATATCAACGTCAATGTTACTTCTTTTCAGGCGAATTTGTCAAATGCAACTTGCCTATTGACGTTTGATATAGTTTTTATGTATTCAGCTTTGTGTGAAAATAATACATTTAAGGAATTATACCAATGATAACTTTTATAAATTTACATAATTGAGGTTTAAGAATTTAACCAGTTGAAACTTATGATCCTGTTTGATATGAAACATTAAGAATGAAAGGTAAGATTGGACTTAGAGATGAAAAAACTCACTAAAAAAGTTTTTAGTATAAAAGATTGTTTGTTACTTGGGAGCAATCCATTCCCACATGCATAAATTAATTCAATTCCAAGTAATAAGCAATTCCTCGTATTAAATATTTTTTAATAGATTTTCTTATTCTCATTCTGAATTCTTAGCTCTCATTCTCATACACTTCATACCAAAGGGGACCTAGTAACAGTAATAGGAATATTCTCATGGAAGAACCATGCTTTTAGTTTTTAGATTTTAGAATAAATGTTAATTTGGCCCTTTAAATTTATAAAGTTATTTTCATTTTCTTAACATTAAAAATATATTGTTAAGTTTCTTCGGCCAAAATATATTAAGTTTCTCAATGAAAATTTCTTACATGAAATTAAATTAATTTACCTATAATAATTTCTGGACAACCTTCCATGACAACAAAAATGAATGAAAAATAATATTTCTTCTAAGTCTCATATGAAGTTGAGAAAATGACTTACTTTATGTTTTTTATACATGTTTTAATCAATATTTATATTTATATTTATGATTTTATCTACAAGATGTGACTGGATGCACGTGGGCACAGTTGAGAAAAAAGACCAAACAGAGAAATTTCTATGATATGATGTGTTTTAATTTTTAATTCTTTCTCTAATTTTAATTTCAAACTTTGACGTTGTCACTTTTGTCTTTTCCCAAATGAAGTTGGTTTTGAAGGTAAACATATTTCATTAAAGAATAAAAATGCCCTCCTCTATGAATTGCGCATTTTTCAAAGATTAGTTGCAATATTTGTCATTTTTAATTTTAATATTCTTATCTCTTATTTGGTCAAATTAAGATGAGAATGGTTAAAAACGGACGGCATCTAATTTTTGTTTTTGTTTTCTTTAGTCGTAATATTTATAGTGGCCCACGTGGAGCGAGCAGTTGACAGGAGAGTTATCCACACGTGTGCCCAGTATATGTGACAGACTTAAATCAAGATACTGATAATCTCTTACAATATTGATATTTTTTATCTATAAAAATTTATCAGGTTCTTTTTACTGATAAAATTTTTAATGAGAGATTTTTTTTTCAATTTTTTATTTTTAATTTCAACCGTTTTGCTTGTTTTCATTTTTCCCCCTCCCTTTTCCCTTTTTTTTTTGGGAAGAATTGGGTTATGATATTATAAAATGTATTTTCAATCTTCTAATTAATCACTAACGTCGTTAACTATCACACGGTACAAAATAAGGAAGGCTTAAAATATCTAGATTCCTGATGAAGATCAGAACGCCTCAAACAAGACTCTTAATGTTGCTTACAAGGAAGTGTTTTGTAAATTTTTCAATTAAATTATACTACTCATTATTATTATTATCTGTCCTTCTTAGCTTTAGCGCTCATATAAATTAAGATAATAGGCCCATGTATTACGCGGGTCCTATACTAGTTCATAAATAATTTAAAACATTAATTTTGGTTTAAAAAACATTAATTTTATTTTAATATCATGGAGTGTTTTTTTGGGTGCAAAACATACAACCTCAAGTTACCGACTTGCTAGTTATAAAAGAAACGGATATTATATAAATATTGGTTGTTTTTCGATCCTCATCTTCCTTTATTTCACAAGTGCATCCACATCATCCTTCTCTCTTAGAGACAACTTAAATTACTCGGTTAGACTTATTTATTGCTTAGATATCCTTAATTTATTTTCTTTTTTTGATAACAAAAGCAACCCAACTACAGTCTACGTGCTTACATTCCCATTAGGCAAGTCCTTATACAGAATACCAGCTAAATCAGGAGGTGCTTCATGAATGAAGTGAATTCCATGCAAAGCGTTAAGTCCTTGTTTGGCAAGGTAGTCTGCAGCTTCATTCCCAGATCTGTGGACGTGGTTAATGCGAACCTCCCAGTCTCTGTTCATCATCGCCCGGACTTCTTCGATGACATTATAGTCAGTATGATCTGGGCTCGTTTCAGTTGCCAGGAGCTCAATGACATTTGTTGCATCTGTCTCCAAAAGGACACGTCGATGACCTCCATCCCATGCCATTTTCAAACCATGAAGACAGCCCCAAAGTTCAGCACTTAAAGCATCCCCTTCCGTCATGCAGTAGACAAAGCCTTGCAGAAGCGTTCCGGTTGAGTCTCGGATCAGCCCGCCACATGCGGTAGTTTGCTGAGCTTGCGAAAATGCACCATCAGTATTTACTTTCACCCACTCTGCACCAGGTGGCTCCCACCTCGTCTTGCTCATAGTGCGGCTAACACCCGGAATGTTGGCGCCCTTTAATAGTCGTCGAGCTTCTTGCGATTGCATTACCATGGCTTTTGCTGATGCAATGATAGCCTCGTTAGTAACCTTCTGTCCTTCAAAGACAAACATATTGCGGCGTCTCCATAACCACCAGCACATAATGGAAAAGAAAGCGTTCCAGTTCTCATACTTGCCCTGTTTTCTCGAGAGGTTCCATTGCAGCCATTCCACAAAGTTCGACGAGCTCCAGCACTGCATGTGCTCTGGTTCAAGGATGCTCTGCCAGAGTAGACGGGTGTCCTGGCAGTCTCGGAACACATGGATCAAATCTTCAGTTTCTTTCTTGCAGACTGGACACGTCTCATCCTCACTAAGTCCCCGTTTACGTCGGCATGCATTCGTGAGAAGACTACGTCGTGCAGCTAACCATATTAGAGTACGGCATCTTTGCGGAATAGGTAACTTCCAGATCCGATGCCAGAGGGGGTTTTCATCAGAGTCAGCTTTCGAAAGGAGGTCATAAGCAGATCTAGTGGTGAAAATTCCATTCCTTTCCCATTTCCAGCGTGCACTTGATGCGTCACTATTAATTTCTAGTCCGTTGTATAACCTTTCCCAGGATTGCTTAATGCCCTTCCACACGTTTGATCCTGACCTTTCCATATCAATACTTGGAATCAGGTCCTCGCCGCACCTGTATTTGTCTCTCATCACGCGAACCTAGAGAGTGTCTCGACATTTAATCATTCTCCACCCCAACTTCATACAGAGAGCATGATTCTGTAGTCTAGAATGCCTAACACCCAGCCCTCCACGAGACTTCGTTTTGCAGACCGAGTCCCATGCCACCAGAGAGATTTTACGCCTTTCCTCGGTACTGCCCCATAAAAACGATCTATTGAGCTTATCTAGCTTGTCACAGGTAGGTTGAGGGACGAGGGATGTCTGCATAACATGGGTTGGGATCGCCGTCGTCACTAAAGATATCAGCGTAGCCCTTCCAGCCAGTGACAGAGAGGCTGGTTTCCATTTTATAAGACGAGTTTTTACTTTATCTACTGTAGCTTGATACATATCCTTGCTGACACGTTTATGGTGAAGTTGAACACCGAGATATTTTCCCAAGTCGGCTGTTTGGGTGAACCCCAAGTGAGAACTAATTTCGCTGCATCTTGAATGATTCATGTTAGGAGAGAAGAAGACGTGGGTCTTAGAGATATTTACCTTTAGCCCCGAACAATGACAAAAGTGGTCGAGGCATTCATTAATTATAGAAGCTTGCTGTAGTGAAGCCTCAGAGAAAAGTAAAATATCATCTGCGAAGAACAAGTGAGATATGGGTGGGCCAGTCCGAGTAAGTCTGATAGGTTTCCATCTTCCTTTGTCTATTTTATCCTGTATAAGATGTGCCAACTTTTCCATACAAATAACAAATAAATAAGGGGATATAGGATCCCCTTGGCGGACCCCACGGGAGGACTTGAAGACTTCTGCTTTATTACCATTCCAAAGGAGCTGGAGATTCGCAGAACTTACACAATTCTGAACAATCTGTATGATGTGAGGCGGCAATTTTAATTCGTGAAGGCAGCTGAGCAAGAATTGCCAGTTAACTCTGTCATACGCTTTCTCCAAATCTAACTTAATAGCCATATATCCCTTGCTTTTGCTACGCAAATTGCGCATAGAGTGAATAACTTCCTGGGCTACAATAATATTATCTGAAGTTAGACGGCCAGGAACAAAACCACATTGGTTCGGAGAGATAACTGACGGTAAGAAGGCCTTCAGACGGTTGGAAATAATTTTTGTGATCGCCTTGTAAATCACATTACAGAGACTTATTGGTCTTAAGTCCCTAAAGGTTTCTGGTGGGTCCTTTTTTGGAATGAGAACAATCAAAGTCCCGTTAATTTCACCAATATCTTGTGGATGTGCAAACACGTGCTTGATATATTTCACAACGGAGGGGCCTATATGATGCCATTGGGTCTGATAGAAAAGTGCATTAAAACCATCAGGACCTGGAGATTTTAAGGCACCCATACTGAAAATAGCATCTTTAATCTCAGTGTCTTCTACTTCCCGACCACAACATCGAAGAAATACATCATCCAGAGGAGGATAAGTAACGTCACATTGCAAACTTCCTCGGTTTGTCAATTCTTCCTCGAACAAGGATGCAAAAAAGGTTGTGGCCGCTTTCTTTATATGTTCAGTATTGTAGCACCAGTCGTTCCCATCTATTTGAATGGCGTCAATCCGGTTTGTTTTCCGTCTACTGTTAGCATGAGCATGAAAGATGCGGGTGTTCCTATCACCATAAACATTCCAGTTCAGCCTAGCTTTTTGGGCCCATAGGAGAGACTCTTGAGTGATGACTTGTTCGAGTTCCTGCCATAGATCAGATTGAAGTCCCTCGTAAAATTGAATATTCCTGCCTCGCTGGAGTGCCTGAGTTACTCCATCGAGCCTTCTCATGAGTTTCCTTTTGCGCCCCTCTATATGACCAAAAACCGATCTATTCCATTCACAACAAGCAGCAGTAAACTGAGAAATATTGGCATTCCAATCCATCCCGTCATTCCAATTATTATGAACAAAGTCATTAAACTGTTCGTGTAAAACCCAGGAAGCAATGAAGCGAAACGGACGTTGTGGTGACTCAATCTCAACTCCAAGTCTAAGTAATATTGGTCTGTGATCGGATTTGAAGAATGGCAGGTGCGTTACTCGGGCATTAGGAAAGTGATGACACCAAGAATTATTAGCAATAAAACAATCAAGACGCGCTTCTGAATTATTTCTTTTCCAGGTGAAAGTAGGGCCAACATAGCCTAAGTCCTCCATATTTGATTCATCGAACCACTGTGTATAGTCACGATCAACTGAAACTTGATGGTGAGCATTTGATCTTCTCTCCGTAGATAATAGAGTAGCGTTAAAATCCCCCCCAAGGAGCCATGGGAGATTCACACCACTTCTAATACGAGATAGTTCTGTCCATAGGAGTCTACGATTGGTGAGATTGGGGCTCGCATATATTACCGTCATGAGCCAGCACTCCCGTTTGCTGTTCTCAACACATAGATGAATAAATTGACGGTGGCGCTCTAGAACTTCAATTTTTCGTACAGCTTTAGTCCACAAACACCAAATACCTCCCGAGAAACCTTCAGCTTCAATGAAGGTAAAGTCTTGAAAACCAAGCATACCTATTCTTTTTTCTGTCTTGTGTCGATCCGAGCGAGTTTCTAAGAGAGCAAGGAAATCCAGATTATAGTGTTTCTTGATTTCTTTTATCAGGCAGGGAAATGACTTCGCACCTGTACCTCTTGAGTTCCATATCATGTAATTCATAAAGAAACATTTGGTTTGATTGGTGTAGATTTAATGTCCTCCACCTGGACAACATCCATACCGGTCTCCGTGTTATAGTCTTTCTCTATCCCAAGTAAAGGCGCAGAAGAAGGCCCATAATTAGAGTTCACGTTATACCTTACAGCGCTACTCTCATCTCCGTTCACAATGGACTGATTTGAGGAAGGTCCACTTTTAGCATTCTCCTGGGTTTCGGGGGTGATATCCATGCTCTCTAGCCCAGGTCGGTTAATTTTTTCCAGGCCCCCATCTCCATTGGTGGCATCAGTGAAGGGATCATTTTGTAAGCTAACAAAAGAGTTAATTGATTCAATGGGCTTAGAAGCCAGGCCCATGCCATTCGTGTCTTTATTACTTGATTGCCCAGATATTTTATTTTCTTTTCCCTTGGATCTTGGTTTTTCCGTGCTTTTCCTTTTCGACCCCACCTGAATCCAAACTGAATTTTGATTAGTAATATCCCTTCCGAAATTTTTGTTTTTTCGAGTTTCGGATCCGGTTGATTGAGCTTTCAAAATCCCAGTTGATCCTTGCGACTTATTTCCTGATTTTACGTTATCCGTTCTTTGGGTTCCAGTCTGATATGTATCCTTATTTCCCTGTCAAATCCCGTCTTCTCTGGCATAATAAACCTCCTCCTGAAATCACGGCTAATTAGCATTTGAGGTCCTAAATGCGGATTCTCCGCTGTTGTTGCGTTGCCGTGAGCCGAAAAAATCCTTTCTCCGGTTTCTTTGGTTTCTCTCCCGGCGTCTTGGTTCTGAGCCCCTACCTGATCAGCGGCCACCGCTGGTGGCGTTCCTACTTCCTTCATGCGAACTTCCACTTCTGGATTCAAAAAACATTGGTGTTTCTGATGACCGTAGCGACCACATTGGAAACAAACCTGGTGCAACCCCTCATAGACTATCTGGCGAGCCTCCCCCCAAGCCGTAAAAGCTGGCAATAAAGGTTTATGTAAATCAACCTCAACACATATACGTGTAAAACTCCCTTTATCATATATAGACGTAGCCCTGTCCACTTTGATTGTTTTGCCGACCATATTCCCGATCATCCATAGCGGCTCTACATTATAGAATTCCACAGGCAGGTCCGGTATCCGTATCCAAACAGCAATCCTGCGTTGAGTGTCTGCTTTCCAGGGATTAAAATTAGGCCTCCAACGTTGGACAATTAAATAATGATCATCAATCATCCAGGGCCCTTCCTGGAAGGCATAATCTCGGTCCTCCTTATTCGTAAAAGATATTATATAATAATCATTACTTAAGGGGGTTACCTTCATCATATCCTTGGGTTTCCACATCCTGCGTACCCTGTCTATCAATATATGTTTCGGTACCTGAGCGCCCAGTAGCTTTATGATCAGGGAATTCATCCAAGGTTTGCACCATGCCGTATATTGATCGGTGGGAACGGTCAGCACTGGGTATTTGCTCCTGCCATCGCCATTGGATCCCTCCTGTTCTTCGCCATCAGAAGTTTCCCTCTGTTCCTTCGCCTCGGCTTCCTGATTCTTCTTAGCAAAGAAGGATTTCCAGCCATTAACAATGTCCTCCTCTTCATCATGTCGGACTAGAAAGCCTCCACAACCAGGTGCCAGCAGTTTCTCTTTGTACGATGATGAAGGAGTCCTGCGATAAGGAGCGCTCTGCACCTTCTCCTTCCCCCCTGAGCCGAAAACGAATTCCATCTGATCACCAGCCTCAAAACTCTTGTCTCTCTCTCTCCCTCCACCCCTGTCGCCATCGCCACCACCACGCCCCCTCTCACCATAGCTGCCTCCGCTTCTCTCTCTCTCTCCGCCCTCTCTGGTCGCTCTCTCCATTCTATCCCCTAATGCTACTTTCTTTAAATTATCTCCCATTTTTTTCCTACACTCTTTTGACATTATACCATTCAATATTCCAACATTTAGGCATGTCATATAAACATAATTTACATCACATATCATTCATAATCCATTACATTCTCAACATAAAATTCATTAATACATTACACAACAAAACATAATAGCACCAATTCCATAATTGCTTCTCTATCCCAAAATCATTTCCTTGTCCTTGCCATTGGATGAATCATTTCCTATTTGAGACATAATTTAACATAGGAGGAATGAGATTTTCATGAAATCTCAGTAGCATTTGAATTACAATTATCATGCAAATCAAGCAAGTTATCATGTGACATGTTATGATACCTCAAGGCATAATCAACCCCGTAAAATCATGCTTAATGCCATGCTAAAAGAGAACATTAACACTTCCACAATGACATAACCCAATGCATTTGGCCAAAGCATAAACCAATGTTATTCACCCAATCCATGCCACAACACAAGTTCCTCTATCCAAGCAAACAACAAATCACATTAAACATAACAAGTAAGATTAGCAATCAAATTATAATTCAACGCTACCTTTTTAACACTTGTCCACTAGGTTACTTCAAGGGACAAAGCTTCTCCTTGGTTCCTCCTCACAATGCCTATCAAACCAAGCATAAACATAGGCTACATCAATTACTAAACAACTTGATTTCAACACTTTAACATTAACTTAACAATTCCCCACCTTTTTTTTTCTTTGATTTTTAACAAAATGATTCCTTCTTTAGAATCAATCATCTCATGGCTCATCCCTACACAATTTTTCATGAGGAATCTAATGGTGCAATCAGATTTTTGAAATTCATACTCCTTCCCCATGAAGTTCACTTGGCCGAATAGGGGGTTCTTAATTTCCAAAAATTCCATTTTTGATTCCAATGATTTTAAACACTTTTCAACAACATATCCCTACACAAAAACATGTTTTTAAAGCCATTGGAATCATCAAATCAAGTAAAATCAAATTGCTTCTACATGAACAGTGCTGACCGAATTGCTTTTCCTTAAACCCTAACTTTGATTTCATCCAAAAATCAATCCATACACCACTTAATCTTCCTTATTCCACTTGGTTAAAGGTTTCTATCCTTCCCTAAACATCACAAGGTCCAGCGAAATTTTGACAGAATTTTTCCTAATTTTCCAAGCTAAAAATTTCAACTAACCAAGCTTGAAACTTAGGAATAGGAAGGCACAAGCATACCTTAATGTTTTTTTGGTGTATGTTGAATAATTACTTGTCCAAAACACTTAGAATTTTTGGTTGAAGGGTGCTGGAAGCAAAATGGCAGAACCTCCCTTTGTTTTTCTATTTTTTCAACATTTTTTTGTATTTTCTAAGGGAGTATTTATAGAAAATTCCATCTGCCCTCACCCCTCTTCAATTGGATGAAATTGGACACCTAATAAGGTTTATGTGGCAGCCATCAAGTGTCCAAAATATTTAGATCACTCCATGTGGCTTTTCTTAGATTTTCCACAAAAATATCTCTTAATTTCACATTTTATTAATAAAAATGGAGGGACCTGGAAGGTGCACGAAATTGGGCCCTTATTGGGCTCAATGTGGGCCCCAAAAAAGTTTTGGACTGATCCAAAAAGATAGCCCACAAACCAAATCATTATCTCAAACCAATTAGAAATTTTATCGGTACTATTCACTAGTAGCATTCCATAATTTTTTTAGACTTCAAAAAATTTATTTCTCTCCATGATAATTCACCTTTTAATATGAGAGTATGATTTGAAAATTTTCAGAATTTTTCATCACCTCTAGGTATTTATTTTGAATTTTCTCCGGTTAGACCTCTATCACTAGTTCTAAGGGAAAATATGCAACACCTAACTTTCTAGATACTAATAGGATCATTTTAACATCTATGAAATCACTAATGATAGGTTTGCGACCTGTGAAAAGACAGGGAATTTTTTTTCTTTTCAACATTTGAATCAATCAATCAATCAACATTTCAACCTTTAGAATAATTAAAAAGTGATCTACAATCAACCCTGCTTTCAACTTAATCTATTATCACCTAAAATAATTTCATACTGTACAATCTTATAATATCATATTAAAAATAGAGCAACGCTCTTGGTTGACAGCATATACTTGCACCCGGCAGTGCTCACCTTCTTATAGAGGATACAAAATAATATTTCCATAGAGCAAGTAAAGTTACTTGCCCATATAACATATATAATAAAATAAGTATTAACTTATTAAGATATTTTGCTACATATTTACAGAATATAACAGCCATCTCTGCTCTTCAGCCAACTCATCTTCTTCTCAAACAACCTCTTTATCCTTCGAGCTACTAGCCTTCGCTGTTCATCATAAATGGGAGGGTGAGATTCTAAAGAATCCCCGTCGTAGTAATTTCCATCAAACAAATGTGCAGATTACATAAAGTATGCAAAACAAGCCAAAGTGGAACATAACCTTGCAAGCTAATGCAATTAAGCTTTTATGCACAATGACAGATAGATAAGCTGAATAAATAATACGCAAATAATTGGCAAATACTGCCTCATGTTTATTAGCTACACGTGATCACGGCTAAATAATCCATGCAAGGAATTAAGGATTACATGTTCTTATGCTTTAAACAGCAATATGACACAAACAGACATGCAGCAATCATACACAAGTGTAAGGTAGGAAAGAACTACTATCAGGTCTGCTTCCCTCTGAATAAAACCTTACCATTCTCCTTTCTTTATGCTTCTTGGTGAGCTTGAGCATATATCAAAACCTATCATGTTTGTAAGGGTAGATCAATATTTGATCCAACTATAATTCATAAATTCAATAACTCTCTTTAAATCCCAAATTTTCTTTAATCTCTACCCTTACATAACAGTTGGTTATTCTGGACAATTTTCTTATTCAACCTATTCTCTTTGGAATGCTTCCTTCCTTAATTATCTCAACCCATACAGTTTACTTTACTTAGTAACTGGTCATCTTGGTCAAATATAATATATATATATATATATATATGATACACATATAATTGCACCAATTGATTTTATTTCATTTTTCCAAAAAATGCTATAAGCTCTCTAGGCTTTTATTCACAATTAACTTAATAATTATTATTTAAATCCAAGCTAAGCAATTCAACCTCTATACATCCTTCAATCTCCTTAATTTTAAATTTACATTCCTTAAACAACCATTCTCATAAATTCTATTAATTACAACTTTTATCCCATATTACTCATTGGCTGTGTCATTAAAAGTTTTCCTCATATGTACCTTTGAAATAATTTATAAATATCATGGTTATTAATCTACATGTTAAAAATTTCCAACCACCATTTGGAAACCTCAATCAAACCTCAAATCAACAATATGAAGTCCCTATTTGAATAACCTAAAATCATAAATGATTATAAACCATATCTTTAATCCCTTTATTCTCCCTCCAATTTCATTCTTAATCTCTTTATAATTCAAACACCTAAACCAATATTACATCAACAATCCAAGCCCGTCATCCTATCTTGATCTCCCATTTTCTCTTTCCCATAAGCATCTAAATATTTCATTTGCTCATATTTATTCAAAACCAAACAAAACAGTGACTCTTTATCTAATTAACTCACCCTTTCTTCCCTATTTAAATGTCATTTCCATGAACCCATAACTCTATTCTTCTTTAATCTCCCTCGGTCTCAAATCCATTTTACCCATACCACCTCCTATTTCCACTATCTTACATGCTATACTCTCAAGTGTCATAACAGCTAACATCCACCGCTATATATATATATATATATATATATATATATATATATATATATATATGTATATAAATATATATCCATATATATGTAAGTTTCAGTTTGTTCTTCCCTTTTTATTCAGCACCGCCTAGCCTAGCCTATAAATATCAATAATAACTCCACGGGTACAACCTTTCCTCAATTACTTTCAGACCCAAAAACCTATAGTCGTGGACACACACAACACCCCCACCCACACACCACGCACACAATCATGCCTAAACTTCCTCCCAAATAACCATTTCAATTTCAATGTTTTCCACTCAATAATTCTCACGGCTTTCCCCCATACACCAACACACACACACTCCAAAATCTCTGTTTTTGACAGCAATAACAGAGGAAGAACAAAGCATATATAACTACCAAAAACATACTCCTATAACTAAATAAAGTAGGAACCAAATCTTAGCTTTGTAGAGATGAACACCCCTGTTCGGTAAACTTTAAAAACAGAGCAACCATTCGGGTATATATATGCTTACATATTCATACCTACATACACTTACTCCCTCTCACTAGCTTCATAACTTGAAGCACGGAGGACCAGTCAAGCATTTGACCTTGAAAAATCACCACCCAGATTCGTACACACACACACAAAACCGAATAGGAATGCAGAGGCAAAAGAAAGGGGACATGCAAGCTCAAAAACTACCACTACCCACTTCAGCCTTGTCATGGAATAAGAGTTCACGGTCCTCTTCCTCTTTTCTTCACTTCTCTCACTACCCACACTTTCTTACTAAACCATTGTAGCTAAATCTAAACACAAATCGAAAGAAATAAAGATGGAAGGGTAATTAAGAGGTTTACCCAAGCTCAGAACAGTGATTGCATGTCAGGTTCTTGATCTCTCGTGGGGTTCTCGCCGGTGACGCACCGCTGGTGCTTCTCACTCGCGCGCTTTCTCTATTCTCTACGGAAAGCAGAAATGAAATGAAGGAGCTACATGAGTGATCTGATGGTCAAAAGGGCAAGGCACACGTGTGAGGTGTGGGAGATTCTTGGACCAGTTTGCCCCTCTATCATATTTATTCCTCAAATTTTATCCTTCTCCTATTTTTCTGAAATATAATATATCCAGAAATTAAACCAAATATCTTATATGGATTTTTCTCATCCATTGGCTTCTTTGACCCATAAAATAGATTTTCTAAAAATTCTGGATCAAAAGTCAATTCCTAATTATTTTTCTTGAATTTTTCAAGAAAATAGCCATTCGCTCTAGAAATTAATCCTTAACCCATTTTAAGGATTCTATACCACAAATAACTTCTTTACCTTCACAACTGGTTATCCTAAAATTTTCAGATTAAATATAAATCTCTAAGCATTTTTCCATAATTTTATGAGAAAATAAGTCATTTTCCCCTTAAAATTATCTATTAAAATTATTTAAGTCACTTTTGGGGAAATAAATTTTCCAAAATATCTCTAAAACTTGAAAATCAATATTCCATAATTTTTCCCAATTTTATTTGGCTATTAAATAATTTTAATGAATTTTCCCTTTTATGCTCATCTTGAGTCAGAAAATTCGGGATGTTCCAAATAAATTCTCTAAAATTAATTTCTGAGTTTTCAAGGCCTAAAACTAATTTTATAAATTTAAATGAATATTTAAATAAATTTTTTATCAATCTCCCAAATGTATTGAGGTCTCTAACTAATTAAAATAATTATTTTTCTCTGATTTTCTAATATTTTCCTGAAAAACTTTTGTTTACGGGAAATTCTGTCATAACTCATTTTTACCAAAATTTTATCTTTTGGGCCTCAATCGAGTTTTCAAAACCTCTACTCTCTATTTTTGCCATTTTTTAGGGATTTTCTGGAATTTTTCTCAATTTTTCCGTTTTGCCTTTCCTAGATCGATGATTATGAAAATACCAATTCGAACCTTTTTGGGGTTTCATATCAAAGTTGTTTCATCTCTCCCTGTCTAATTCTTACATTGACCCTCATCTCAATTTTTGATCCTTTATCGCCAGATAAAAATTTTTGGGATTTGACACAACTAATTAATTTTTACCCAAACCTTTTTAGCCTATGCATCTAACAAGAGTAGATTAGAAAGTTCAACTCTTCTTTAGACAAAAGCAATGATTTAACTACATTTTCTTAGTGCTTGTTTAAGCAGTTAGATACTTAGGATGAGGCGGTATTTGGCTAAGGTCTTTAAACATATGATTGAGATCATTACAATCATATATATGCTAACATTTTTTTAACAGTACACAACCCAAAACACAGACTGCTACACGCTTTGAATCGACTCACCTAGTTCATGTAAACTTAGTTACCTTTTTTTTTCCCCAGTTCTCCCCTTATTTAGTGCTTACATTATTTTTTGAGGAAGGTAACATTTGTGACAAGTCATTTCATACATACAGTAGGGGTATATTAACAAAAGAAAGATTACATACGTCTTAAATTTTGTAATTTGTCTTATAAATAGAAACAAATCTCCCTACAAAATTTCCTACTAACAGAAACTGAGGGAGCATTATTATAAGTTACACTCTAGAATGATTTTATGGTCCTTTAATGCATACAAGTTACTTCGTTCATACATGCTTCTCAATAAGAAAAGTAGTTTAAAGATTAGTTAAAGCATTAGATTTGTTATAAAACCTTAATTAGTTCTCAAAAGGAAAAAGTGCCCATTTCATTTTGGCCCTTTAATTTTTCAATTGTTTAAATAATGACATATATGACAGAAAAAATTATCATTTGATACTAATGATTTTAGGGTTAGATGACCAAAAAACTA
>NW_021633191.1:0-103510 GCF_004799145.2 Neltuma alba
GTATAATTATATAAACACGCGCGCCATTAATTCCATATATTAACTCACCATACATATGTTATGAGTAATTCAAATATATGGGCTTCATGTGAGTTATATATTGGAAGGAGATAAAATTCTAGAACAACTCAAAAATCAATTCTTTTATGACTTTGTTGATAAGAAGTTTGTAAATATTTTTATGAATGAATCTATTAAAATTCAAGAACTCTGTATTAATTTGAAAAACTGAAAATATTCAAGAGTTTTTTTGTAAGACTCTGCTTTTTTCTAACATGCATGATTGACTCTTATTACTCCCTCTGATCTTAAGATCTCAGCCTGTTGTGTTTTCTAAATTTATATCTTATTGTTTTTCTTTTCTTCCAAATTATCCTTATTCATTTATCCATGAATAGCTTCAAAATGCGTATGATTAGAAGGGATATCTTAGTAAGGCCAATACGCATTTTTTACAAAAACTAAATTAACAAATTTATTAATGTACACATATCAATTATCAAGCTTCTATGTTAGAACAAGATTGGAGTGGAATTTTCTCACAGAAGGGGAAGGAAGCTCAATTACAGACGATAAAATTAAAGATGTAGAACTGTGGAGAAGATAATTAAACACCTGAAAGCTATAACATGTTGGAATTTGATCAAGTCGAAGTGAAAAGAAGCAACTTCAAGCTTGGCATTGTTAGTAACCAGTAAGGCTATCGTTGCCGCTGAGGCTGCCATAGCAATGATCCTCAACACAAACATGCAGATGGCAACTTGAGACGCCATTATATTATTACTACTACTTTGGATCGATGATCTTTAATTTCCTCTAATAATCAACTCTCTCCTAATTAATCTCACTCCTCTTAATTACACATATTATATTCTCTGTGTTTTGCCCCTTGTCCTCCCTCGTTTACTCCGATGCGTTTCATTTGTTATTGTACTAATTAATGTGGAAAGCCGGTTTCTTTTTAGTTTGTTCATTCCCACAATGCAATTGACGTTGGACCTGTCGATTATATGTACTCCTCTAGTCCTCGATATAGAAGTTAATGGGGATTTGTTGTGATCCTAAAAGTCTAACATACTTTTTTAACAAGTCACTTGTAAGAACATGCTTCACCGGAAGTAAGAAAAACCCTAAATAGTATTAACAATCTATTTGAAATTGAACAACATTTTAATTTTATTTCTGTTTAATATATTCACTTATCAATAAAGCATCAATCTAAAATAATAATAAATATAAAATAGTACATTTGTATGAAAATTTAATAATATGACTTAATAAAAAAATTTCTCTTTGCCTTATAAATAGGACTAAAAATAAATTTATAATATGTTATCGAAATTATTCCTACCAGTTGCACTTATTAAGGAGGTTTTTATCAAAGAGTAATTTATGTATAAGTGATTAAAAGAGCATTTTAGGAAATCAACAAATATTTACCTATAAGTAACTTACCTAATTTTTTTTAATAAATTAGTTATTTCACTCCAATATTTAAGAATTGAAGAGTACTTCAGTTAATATTTTTTGTCTTGAGAAATGTAGACACACTACTTCGTTTTAAAAATGTTGGACCCATACTAGGGAGCAATGCCGAATCATGAAATTAAACAGCACCGTCCAGAAGCATTAAACAAGCTCAAACTAGACACATTGTGTTGCTTTTTTTAATATCGGGTTAAATCAGATTGAACTGAGTTAAGACGAGTAAGACTGGACTTCAAGTTTTTGGCGTCCATATTCATCTAATAGACGAGTGCCTGCACCAAACATTGGAACTGATGTATGCTATGGTGAATTAAATGGTTTCCTTCTGTGTTCTCTTTTTTGATACTTAGATTTATGAAGTTGGAGATTTAGGAACTGATAATAACGCCAACTTGCGGGTTGTGGGATAGCCTACCACGAGACGCGAGCTTGGTGGGGTGAGCTGAAAGGGCAATCAAAGCCTGCCACTTTTATGCTTTTTTATATATTTTTTTTTTCTTTTTTCCTTACAAATCTAAATGAAATACATTGTTAACAATTGCAAACACCAAATATTTAGATTACCCAAAACAATGCAAACATACAATATTTCATTCAAACGTGATTTATCCAAATGAAATGATTGACACAAACATATTTCATGTTGTAATCAGCTTGTTATTGAACTTAAAATTTCATTTGGCAAATCATGCTTGAATTAGATGTTTTTGTTTGTAATGTTTTGAAAAATTTAAACATTTGATGTTTGTGATTATCAATAATGTATTCTAATGATTTAGGCTTATGAAGAAAAAGATTTCATTCTATTTTCATGTATATCGTACAGGGAAAAAAAGTGTAAGATATATATAAAAGTTAAAAAAGAGTGGCGGGTTGGGCATGTAGCTCTAGTTTAGATTGAACACCGTAGAGTAAAATTAACGCATTTTAAACAATTCACACATATTAATAAAAAAAAGCTTAAAACATTAAATATATTTTGACCTTGATATTATTTCTCATATGTAATTTTGTTCCTGATCTTTTTAATGGTGTAATTTTGATCCTGATTTTTTTTTTGGGTGCAATTTTGCCCCTATTGCTCCTAAAGATTAAGGGCAAACACCTAAAAAAAATCAGGTTCAAAATCATATTTTAACTTTAAAAAATTTAAGTGATTAGAGAATATTGGCCTAAATAATCATACTAAACTCCAATATCATGTTAGTTTCCTCTCTTTCTTACCTTGTGGAATATGTGTGTGTAAATATCATTGGCAATATATATAGATATATATATATATATATATATATATAAAATACTCCTTAAAACTATCATATGCCTTGTGAAAAAACAAACACTTTCTGCAAGAATATGCCTTATATATGAAATCAAAGGGAATACACTTTATACATAGGCAGAGATCTTGGCTCTAATTATTTTGAGGATGATATGATAGAAGAAATGAATGAAATGTTCAGTTGAAGAAGCCTCCTCTGCTTCGGCTTCGATCAATGGAGGAAATGACTGATACGATGGCCATGCAAAGGCAGGCCACAGCCAGAACGGATGAAGCAATAATGCCTCTCTCAAAAAACTGGTCGACTTTGTCATTAAAGTCCACAATGATTAACACTGGCACTCCTGCGTTTTGCAAAGACCCTCTCTTGGCCTCATATGACACACCAATTCCAGCACCTACTGCTGTTGCCAGCACCAGACTAATCACCTGCATGTCACATTCCGTGCTCATCACAGTGATAGGAATCATAAACATTAGAGATATAGTTTGTATCTAAATTTAGATGATTCATATATAATTTCAACTTTTAAGTGATTAGAAGGCTATCTTCATTTTAGATTCAAGACTTTTTAGCATAAACATATGTTACCTTATCGGCAATGAAGTCAAAATCAGGCAAGCAGCCATTGCGTATTAGTCTCTTCTCCTTCACAGCATAGTACACTGCAAATGGAAGTTGTAGGATTCCATACGCTGCTGATATTGCTGCTACTGCTAAAGCGTACCTGCCCAACACACACACACACACACGCATACACCCGCATTAATTCCATATATTATTCATTATATTACTCTGATTTTAACATAAGAGCTACTTATCAAATTTAGGTAGATGTAAAAATCAAACAGATGTTAATTAATTAAATCAAACGATGATCTCCCTTAAATACTCATGTTTAATAATAGATTAGGTAAATTAATTTAAAAAAATAATAAATATAAAAGATAAAATGGATTGAGTCTTATATTTAGAACTAAAATTAACTTTCTAATTAGCTTCTATATTGGTGGTATCAATTTTTAAAGAGGATCAATGTAGCTAAGTAATAAAAGGAAGAGGATGATGGAAGATGTTGAATTGTGGAGAAGATAATGAATTACCTGAAAGCTATAATATCTTGGAATTTCAACTGGAAGATAAAAAAACCATCAGACTTGACATTGTCAGTAACCAATAAAACGATTGTCGCCACTGAGGCTGCCAGAGCAATGATCCTCAACACAAGCATTGACACTGCAACAGCTTGGGACCCCATCTTCAATATATCACTTACTTTGGATAGATGATCTTTTCCTCTAATTAACCCAAATTAATCCCACCCTTCTTAATTAGTTGGCCTCTTAATTACGCACTTCCAAAACTAAAGTCCTTTTTTATACACAGAAAACAACGAAAGCGGTTCTCTGCTATGTTTTGTGCATTGTTCTCATCCCTCGGTCACTCCAATGTGCTTGTTTTGCTATGCTGTAATGTGGTGGAAGGCCGATTCCATTGATTTGTCCGTTCCCACAGTGCAATTATCGTTGGACCTGACGATTATATAGTACTCTTAATTCTTTTTCTTTTCTCGCACTATTTCATTTTAAATTTTAGAGGTTATGAGAGATTATTATTATTATTATTATTATTGTTGTTGTATATATGGTCCACAAATGAGACCATTGGGTTTGTTGGATTTTGCTGTCACAGGGCGGCCATATGATAGACAAGAGCCTGCAACGCACATTGATCCGGACGCCCCCCTACGTGGGTTAAATTGTTTTTTTAAAAAAAGGTTACAAGATCTTACTTATGAAGTTGGAAGCTTAGGTTAAACAACATCCAGCTAATTCGTTCCATCTACTACCTAACATTTTCCTCAGACAAATTGCAGACTTGATGAAGACTGGATGGAAGGGTAGAAGTATTAGATTTTTGTTGATAATTTAATTAATAGTCAATTATCATATGAAAATTTCAGGATATTTAAATACATAATAAATTTCTTAGATATTCTTATTAATGATTAGTTAAATAATTAAAACATGACAAACGACCGCTGCTCAGAGTCACACAGTACTACAGTAGCGCAGGGAGTGAAAAGGTCAAGCACTGTACTTGGCCTTGTGGCCCAATTACACTGAAGCTTATGTATAATTAACGCGGCAGATTCTTTACAATCATCTTATTTTGACACATCCTATTTTTTTCATGTGGCTTTAGAATTAAATGATGATTGTGGCTTTAGAATTAAATGATGATATGAAAAAAGTAAGACAAGCGAGAACTACAAACTTGACTAAGAAGATGTTTGGATACCCCAATAATCACTTTTCAGAAACACTTTTTCGTAAATCGCGATAAATTTCTTCACATATTTATTTCGTATATCATAAAAGCACTTCGGTTTTGATCCTACCCAAACACTCCCTAAGTTTGATCCAATCAATGGCATGTTTCCCTTTCATTTCTCATTCATCCACCAGCTTAGAAGTCTGCGGCCGCAAAACAAGCCTTGAAATTTGTCTTCATGAATGGGGAATTTACTGAAAGAGCAACCGGAAGAGCCGCGCTGAGGAGAATATTAGCAATCAAGATCAGTGTTTCTCCTACAGTGATGATGATCTTATTAAAAGCTTCTCCATATACTACAAAGTTGTATAAATTGCTTTATCATCCACATCAAGCATTAAAGTGAAGATATGTCTCAACAGATGTAGTACTTTGACCTTAAAGACAGGCCCTCTTCATCGTGCATTTGGATGTACAAGTAATGCACCACATACACTATATACATTGTTCTATGTTTATTGAAAAATAAATGACATTGTCAGATACATTATGAAATGTAATATCTTTGAGACTTTGAGCATCACAAGAGTTATCAAAGACGAGAATCTTAAACAAGTCCATTGATTATGCAGTTCTAAACCTGGGTGTCTGAGGCACAGTCAAAGACTTGAAGCAGCTTTTAGTTCGAATACCATCATAACCCATCCTTTGGATCAAACACTGAGCTGCAGTAACAATTCAGCTCCGGGATGTAATGAAAAGGGTGTATCGCACTGCCTTGAGGTCTTCTCTTGGAGGTGATTTTGCTGAAAGTATTAGGGCTGTATGGGACATTGGTGGACAAGGATCAGGTTCTATCTTCTGTTAACTCCTAACTAGTAACTGAAGAACCGGTCTAATATACAAATTTTTATTGGAATGCATTCAAATAATGATAATAATCAAAAGGTTATGCCAGAGGAATAGCTCACAATCACTGATCAACAGCCATTTTCATGTCCAAAACATGAATGTCAGCAAGGCTAGAGATGTTCGATTTCAATAAACCAAGTTCATAAAATTAACTACTAGAAACAGAATAATGGCATCTCTTTCCAGTTCCACAGCATTTCTGAGACACCGGGCAAAGAAAAGAAAAGGAAAGGCGAGATCATACAAAAATTCTAACAGGGGCCCGAAGAAGAGGCGTGGCATTCAATCGGAAGGCTAAGACGATTCTTCTTTAAACTCATTCAGTCTCTCTTGCTTCTTCCTCTGCAATTCGGCTTCATAGTTTCTCAGTCTTTCATTCATTCTCTCCTGTTATCAACACAATTCCCCACATCAGCCATTAGTTACACTTCAAACAAGACAAAAATAAATAAATAAGATAAAAGACACATTCCAAAAGCACATGATTTCAAGTTGAATTATTAGGTCCTTCCATCAGGCAGCTCAAAATCCGATCAATCTCAAATCTTAGTCTCTCTATCACGCCCTGTAAAATGGACTAAAAAAGTAAAGAGAGAGTAGAGAAGTAACCTTATAATTAGCTTCGAGGCGATGCATAACGTAGAACCCAAGAATGCCCCCGACGATTGTTCCAGTGATGATCCTAATGTATGCCCATTTGTGTGATGGATTCCTCATCGATTCAATTTCTGCCTCCTCGTCGGCCGATGGATGGCAAAAATTATTGGCACAGCAGGATTAGGATATTAGCGCATGGGGTGGAGAGCGCGACGGGAGGTGACAGAAGAATCTTGGACGGCGGTGAGAATGGCCGACGGAGCAAAAGAAGGATTAGGGCAATATTGGGTCGGGAAAGTCAAGGGCCGGAAGGTCCAACATAAATCCGACGGGCCCAATATTCCTGTTAAAAGCCCACAACAGTTTTTCATAGACATTTGCAGAACATGAGCGGTCAAAGCCCAAGTATAAAGATGACTGGCCCAATCTGCTGTCAATAATAAATTGGACAATTATAAGCCTTGAAATATATTTCTTTGTTATTCCAATTCATAAATTAAAATTCATAAAACTAAATAAATAATTAAATGTGCATCTTGCATGTACAGTGAGTAATTATAATTATGTATAATTTTAAATAATTGGGAACATATTTTGTACGATATTCTAATACATGCATAACCATATACATTCATTTCTACACAGCTGGTATATAATTCCTGCAAGAAAATTTTCCACAACACATTAAGTGCAATATATGAAAAATTTACAGTTCATATAAATTAAAAAATTAATTCATTAATTATAATAGAAGTTTTAAATATAATTTTAATATATATTTTTTTAGGGACAATATATAATTCGATGCATGCTTTCCCATGATGGATTTATACGAGGTGCCTTTCGTTTAAACTCAATTTGATCATTCCTATTACAAATTAATAAAATCAAAGCTTAATACACCCTGATAAAATTACTTGTTGTGCATATTAAAAACATAAATACTTCGTTTAAAAAACCGATCTTTCATGCTTCATTCACACACACACAAAAAGTAAATAGAAAGCAGTTGAAATTGGATTTGAAAAGCCGGCGCTGAGATCAATCACAACATGTAGTTTCTAGTAGTTGTTTGTTTTAGGAGAGTTATTATTATTTTCTAATGAAAAAATGTTATAGTTAAGCAGATAGTTACGTAAAATATTATTAATTTCATATTTTACAAATTTCGTTAGTCAAATTAATTTTTAATTACTAATTATCTTTTCTCAAAATCATTCACATATTTAGATTTCCACACACTACATGCTTCAGCCAAGACAATCCAACCCAATCATTAATTATTATTCACTGTTTCTAATATCGGGTGTTTAAAATACAGAGAGAGGGATTAATTGAGTGAATAGAGTGTTTTAGAGGTAATTTTTAAAACTAATTCAAATTATTGACAAATTTGATAAGATTCTCTATCTTTAACTGAATTTTTTTAACAATGTCAAGTGATTAAAGTAGCCCTCTGTAATAATGACAGAGAATAATAATTAAGCTTCAGAGAACGGCAGTCACTCTGGAAAATCAAAGTACGTTAATAATAATTAAAGTAATTTGCATGATTTCTTTTTTGTGTTGATTAACCTATGTTTCTCCCTTCTGTCCCCAAAATAAGTGATTTGTAGGAACAAATAAAAGGTCAAAAAAGACTGGTGCTTCTATAATATCACTGTCCATATAAGCGTCAATCAATGAATTAAAAAGATTCCACATCACCTAACTAAAACCAATATCGTCCACTCATTACATTTTAATAAGCTTAAAATAAACACAACTTTGAAATATGTTTTCCAGCTAAATCCAAATTAAGGCTCCAGAAGGCACACGCACACACACACATATATATGGATTATTATTATTATTATTATATATATATAGTTACATGAAAAAGCAGAAACCTAATAAATCAAAGCAAAATGTGCGAACAAACTATCATGTGTGGGTTCGATATATCGTTATCTTTTTCTTCTTTCGGCTCTTCTTCCTGCTTTTAGATACTGACTATATATATATCATTCCTCTACCAAACGTACAAGAAATTAAACTTTATTGCTTCATATATATCTATATAAGGTTAAAAGTTCTTCGGTGAAAAAATTGAAATGAAACTGTTGAAGAGTTAGAGAGAGATGATGAAAAGACAAATAATATGCTTCAGAGTACAGTATATGTACGCGAAAGAGGAAAGGTACAGTGTGTGTGTGTGTGATATATATATGTGCGTATATATATATATATTTATATGATGTGAGTATTTTGATGGTTTTGTTCTTATTAAAAGGAAGAGACTTTTCGATGTATTTTTGGATTTGATGCTTTGACTTTTTGGACTATTGCACAAGCAAACTCCTCTTTTCGGATTTAAAGACGGGTCTTCCCCACTCACATGGTTTGTTCTTGAGCTATCACTGTTCGACTTTGCCTCAGAAAATTCTAAAATAACATTAAAAAATTTATTTAAAAAAAAAAAAAAGATGCCCAAAACTCAAGGAGGGTCCCAACGTCCAAATTTATGATTAGGGTTTGTTGGCTTAACCTTTTCTTGCCCCATTTCATTCATAATACAACTTTAACATAATTACCACATCATAAATTTTCGCTTAACTATGTATATATATAAATTAAAAAAGAAGAATAATAATTTAATTGAAGGACTAACGGCTTGAGATCATAGATGAGATTAAAGCCTGGTTTTTCATTCACTGAGGAGCATTCATGTCATTAAAGCTTTTGTGATGTCAATAGAACAACCTTGCCTTGCCAACTCATCTTGATTCTTCTATTTCTCATTGTGAGCGACATGTTACCACTTATGACTTGTTATTTGAGGATGACTTTTTGTTTTGTTTTACTTTAATATATATATATATATTCCTGGAAAGGCGAGAAGCCATGGAAGCTGGATGCTTTTGACAGCCACGTCACGATCGGGAGGGAGGCAGGGGACGTGGAATGAAGTTGGTGCACCTGTGGGTGAGCATAAGGCCACACTTTAAGGGCATTTGTCTTTCATGTGAGATGGTTGGAATGAGAGATTGTAGTGTTGGAATAATGAAGGCGATGGATAGACATAGGAGAGAAGGCACATGGAGACTAAAAAGGTCATCTTCCCAGAAAAGAGAACACATTACAGCCAAAAAGATAGTAAAAGAAGAAAAAGGAGGAGGATCGAGAAGAGAGAAAGAAAAGTTAACAGGAAGGGAAAAAAAAAAGCTAATTAAACAGCCCACGCTTCACTGTCTTTGCTGATAATGCTGCCCTGCGCTTCCATGAGTTCTCTGCTATATGTCTTTAATTTTCCTCGTAATTTACTTTCTCTCTTGATTTTATAATTTCTTGTTCAACTTTTCCTTATTGATAGCATGTATTAAAGAAATTTTTCATCAAAGAATAGTTCTAATACAAATAATTAAAAAAATATTATAAAAAAACTAATACACATTTTTACGAATAAATAATTAACTTAAAGGATTTTCTTCATATCTACAAATTATCTTCTAGTTCCTGTATTTAGGATCTCATCAACTAATTTATAAGTACTCCTCCAACTTAATGAAAGAGCTCCTTAATTAATACTGGGTAGATATAAAAATTTTATCATTGATCTTATTTCTCATATGCACTCAACATCTCGATTTTTTTTAGTTGTGTAATTTTATCTATAAATTTTTTATACAATTTATATGAGAAATAAAATAAATTAAAATCTTAGAAATTACATGTTTTTGAACTTTTTGGTTGTGAATGTGATGGCGCATAGAGAGAGAGACAGAGAGAGATATATTAATATTGGAAGGACGAAATCAAAGTGAGGGAGATAGAGTTGGCATTTGGCAAATTAAAGGTGGAAGAAGGGATGGCTTTTGAGCTATGAGTATGACAAGTGAGTGATAATTAACATTTCCAAGGAATTCACCGGAACTCTGTGGACTTCTCTCTGTCTCTTTCTTCACGGCATTTCTCCATTAAGCCTGAAACTCATCAACTCCTTCAAACACTTATCTCCCAATTATATTTTCTGTGCCCTCCATCTTTTTCTGTCTACATTTTTTTTAATAAATAACCCATCAATATATGATCAGAATCTTTTTGGATTAAAATAGAGGGTTTTATACTATTAATTAACAATTTATGATTTCATGAGGTTTTTCATAATGACCTTTAGAAATATCATGTATATATATTAATTAGAATGGTCATCACCTTTTAAAAGCCCTAATCACTCTCGTATTCTCTATGTTTTTATTCTTTTTTTTTTTTTATAAAACTAAAGGGCAAAATAGATTTCATAATACTCAAGACTTCTTCATACCATAAAAATTATGTTATCTACATAGAATTATCATGATTCAATTTGATTTATTTATTTATGAGATTTTTATTATTAAGGTTATCTGGCCAAACTGACACGAAACACTTTCTTAAATCTTACTTAAACACGAGGTTATATGTTTAATCAATTGTAAATATATTGGATGCATGAGTTTCTTCAGTTGAGGGAAGAGGCATATTATGATGATGATGAAGACATAGGACAGGAACTAAATGCCCATGTAGCCCAACATGTGATGCCATACATGTTAAATAAGGATATGTTTGTCTTATGCAGAAGTTTTGATTGACATGTCCCTGAAATCATTCAGAGAAAGCCTCTTAATTCCAAAACAAAAACCATCAAACAAAATTAATTAAGGTATAGGAGTAAGCTAGCAAAGCCGGGCAGATCCTAGCTGGTCTCTCAACAGCATTATTATCAACTTTGAAACATGAGAAGACATGCGCCTTCAAATCAGAACATCATTTTAGCAAGAAACAAAGATATAATACACACACCACAGGTTACAGTACAATCAATCACCAAAAACAGTCCCTCTTGTCTCAGTATGTACGACCCATATACCATCCAACTTATAAACTAATATATCATCTAATATTATCTAAATGTATTTTAGAAAAATCATATCACATATGTTATAATTTAATAATTTATTGAAATTTTTTAGTCTATGTACCCAAGTTAATTAATTAGCTTTTATATGCTTTTATATTAAGGAATGTGGGTAGTAATATAGAATATTCATATTATTAAATGAGAAAGAAATTGAAGAAGATTACTCCCTCCGTTCCTTATTATAAGAGACATTTGATGCTTATGGCATGTTCCTATATATAAGAGACATTTAAAAGTTGTCTCTACTTTTTTGTGTTGATTTTCTATTTTACCCATATTTATTGTCTCCAACTCACACTCTCTCTCCTTCCCACTTCTCTTTCTTTTAATAATTTATCATTGTTTTCTGTCATGCTCTCTCTCCTTATTAATAAGGGCATTTTTGGAAAAAAAAATGTACTTTTTACACATTGATTGTTCTTAACTAATTTTAACTGTTTTTTTTATCAACGTAATTCAGTTATTTGCCTCTTATAATAAGAAACGGAGGGAGTATTAAACTACCTTTAACATCTTTATTATTTGTGAGAGGTAAGTATTTAAGTCAATCAGTATTGAACACACGATATATCTCTTTTTATTATCATCCTTTGTTCAATGGAACTCGTGCATCCAACATATTCATGGATGGTTGAACTCACAACTTCAATAGGTATAATATATAAAAATAGGGATAAAGTTAAAAAGTTGTTGAATTTTAAATGAGAGTTAGTGAAATTTAAAACTTGTCTTGGTTTGCGTGAAACATACTAAAAGTGACTTATAAATAGGATTAGAAAAATTTTTCTAAGGATATGGTTGATATTAAAAGTGGAGATATCATATATGAATTCTGTAAAATCTAATAATGACTGAAATTTTTAAACTGAAGCTATAATTAGACAGTGTGGAATCCGAGGCAATGAAGACAACTTAAGAGTATAATGCCTTGAAAAAGATCTCACCCCCACACAAATTCATCACACCAAGCAATTAATTAAACCCTTATTTCTATCCATTCGTTTCATGGCTACTTCTATAGGTATCTTTATTTCTCTGCTGATAATGACCAGTCAAATGAAAACCCTATTTGATGTGTGCATGTCCTAAGTAAGGTGAACAAGAGAACATGAACTGCTTCTAATTATATATCCAATGCTAAGATCCAGAGAAACTCTACTTTAATTTGCACTTCCTTGTTTCCTTCATTTAATTGCAACTGTCTTCCATGATCATTATATTAGAATTAATATGTCAATATGTATGCCTCCTTCAATATTTCATTTTCCCTCCAGCGTGATATATATATATATATATATATATTTCAATTGATGATACTTTTAGCAATAGAACATGACGAAAATGTCTTTGCACATGTAAAGGGATTATTCTACATGATTCAAAGTTTAGTTAAATTATTTATTAGAAAAATTAAAATTTAGGAGGGCATATATAGTCTATCTTTTTTAGTTTTAAATATATGGGTTGGTTACAACTATTTAATTAATTTTAATATAATTTATGTTTACTAATTTTTCCTGCTGAATATACCCCATACATAATTATCCGAAAATTCTTTAAATTTAAGCGGGATGGATATTTAGATTATGAGGAAAATTTGTGATTCCAAAACTTTTAACATATATAATTTTATCTTTAACAGCATATTCTTAACGGTGTTACAAATTAGATTAGAGTATAACTTTTTGTAAACAAGTATACAAGAGGGTTCTCTATAATTTTAACAAAATTAAACAAATTTTACTTTAAAATAATTTATGAGATTCTTTGAGTTGTATCTTTGTCAGCAACCAACAGGAAATACAATAATTTTGAAATTAAATAATAGGGCCATCAGTAATTTAATTTGAAGAAATGAAGATGTTTATTAATTATTCTTATCATATATAGAATGCATGCTTATGTGATTATGATATAATAATATAATAAAACTGGATGCTTCGTTTGTCAGTATTTAAAAAAGTCAATGCGCATAATAGCGATATATTATCCACTTTGATTACGCTAATAAACAGGAAGGAATTGGATCACTAATTATTGTTATTGGAGAGATATTATATGAGATTAGACCTTATTGTCTTTCTCATCCAAAAGTGCTTTCTAGTAAAACAGCTACCTAATCACTCCAAACATGTTGCTAATTCCAAAACACCCTTCTTCACTATATATATATATATATATATATATATATAGATAGATATATATTACTCAACAATCTCTTAACTTTCTTTTTCCTATTTATATCAAAGTCAGTCACTAAATCATCACTAATCATATGAACTACTATTTATAATTGCTTTCTCTCTTTTTCTTATTGCTGCTTAATCGTCATATATGTGGGATAATTCGTTTTGTTCAACCATCAGTTGATGAGTCCAAATCACATATTTCATTGTCAAAACTATTGATTAAACTTTAAAAAAGCGTAGCTACAATTATTTTAAATATATAATTCCGGTAGATTAATTTTTCATTTGTGTTAGATCCCATAGTAATGCAAAATATCCAAAATAGTTTCATATCCCTGTCTTGATGACCGATACAATATAATGATATATATATATATATGGTTATTTTGTGGATGATATTTTTTTAAAAGAGAATTATCAAGCAAAATATCTAAAAGAATTTGGATTGAAGTTCCATATATCAAATCTCAAATAACCTAGGGAAAATTTTCTAGCATGTTGTTTCATTCAACAAACTTGAATTCGAGATTTTATTTAAAGAACGTTACATCCCTTTAATAACATCATAGATAACGATATTACTCAATAATTTTCCACCACTTACTTGTATATAATTTAATTAATTTTTCAAGATGGTTGATGTCGTTTTTCATTTAACAGATTAGATGTATAAAAATATAATATCTTATTGGGTGGACCAGTGTCACACGCACAGCAGCTGTATATATATGTTCAATGCACACAAACTTTTTCCCAACATTCATATATATGTTTCGTTACTTGCAAATCATGGATGTAACTTGCTCGTGAATTGGAGGAAAAGTACGAAAAGGACAAGACAAAACTTCACAAATGCATCAACAAGGTGCCAAGCAAATGGAATTTGCAATATCTTCTGAAAAGATAATTGATCTCGTTTATACATATAATAATAAATTTTAAGACTAATCGATTAATTTGTATTAATTTTATGGTTAAAATTTAAATATTTAAATGGTCTCTAAATATAAAGTTTAACCTTTTACTAATTAGCCCACCAACAATAAGTGAACAACGTGACATAACAAAAAGTTATTGTTGGTGATGGCTGTTTTTCTTAATCTGGACGAGATCAGGAAATGAATTTAACATTATTTTGCGACTAGACTATACGTAGTTAATGCCAGATAATAATAATTAAAGGTCATTAAGTAATTTGACTCAATTTTTTTTGCAAATTTGACTCAAACATTTGTTTTGGTTGCCCAGAGTATTCTTTTACCCGAACGGTAAGAAACTAATCTCTCGAGATACTGTCAAGCGCCGTAACAGAACCTCTCTCAACAGTATTTTTTCCATACACACCACCCTGAGAATTGAATCCAGGATATGATATTTAAAGTGTTCAAGTCCTTTCCACTTGAACCAATACTTGTTAGTTTTAACGCAAACATTTTAAATTTTCATACTAAAGACTTTTGTTATAACCTTTGATACTAATAATTCCACAAAAAAAAGTTAAGTAATTTGACACTATTTTCAAAAGTTGACATTGATATTTCTAAATTGAAAACCAGTTTTCTAAAAATTTGATTCTAAAATTGAAATTGTATTTATATTTTCCCCCATTTTCTTTGATATAAATAATGTACATTATAGTTAATTTACATATATATACATGTATATACATATATATAGGCATGGGCTAGCCTGGTTTTAAAGCTAAATAGAAGCCCAACTTATTATTTAACTAGACATCATTTTTATCCCAACTTGACTCTAGCTCGAACGTGAATAAAGTAACAGTGCCTACCCTTTTGACGGAATAAGATTTATCCGGAGAACCCAACAACCCAAATATTACTATTTGAACACTATTACTTGTCATTAAAATGTGCTATGATAGATTTTAAACCACATAAACTCTCCATAATACTATAGTTTTTTTTTTTCGTTTTTCAGGAATTTGAAAAAAATTAAAAATAAAATAAAATAATTATAGATTTATTCAAATCTATGACCGTTTTATCAGGCTTCAATAAAAATGCCTAATTGTCAAGGCCTAATGCTAAGGTTTTTTTTTTTAAAAAAAAGATAGAACAGACCAACCCATATTTTGGACTCTAATTCTAATTTAACCATAATTCTAGGGATAACTATATTTAAAAAGTTAGGAGAAAAACACACACGCACAGACACACGGAATTGAAGATCCAATGGGTGGGTGAAGGGGGTGGTGATGGAGACGGGTGGGTGACAAGAGGCGAGAGGATTAGGCGAGGGGGTGGTGGGTCCCACAGCGAGGGAAGCGGAAACTGCCCCTTTGACGGCTCTTACGTGGACGCAAGCCCCTCTTCCTTTTCCATTGCCTTTGTCTTTTTTTGCACTCTCCACGAATCCCTTCCCCACATATGTGATATTTAAGAGGTATCTGAATAGAAATCAAACTATAATTTTAAAAATAATTTTATAGTATATAAAATAAATATGTAAAAAAATGTTTTTAAAAAAGCACTTCTAGAGCTTGCGAATTTGATATCCAAACACTCTCTTAATATAAGACTTGTTTGAATTTATAATGTAATTTGTGTTATAAAATAAATCTTATAATAAGGATTAGAGGGAGTAAAACCACATCCAAGTCCTTTTTTATCTCTGTAATAAAAAATATATTAAGATGCAAATCTAGCTATTTATAAAATATTTTTCATGCGGATTTGATATCATAAAATTTTTTCTTTAAATACAATTATACACATGAATGTTTTTAAATGAGCAAAAGTGATAGATTTATTAAGTCTAGCTAATGCCCGTTACTTCATAATCGTTGGACATCAAGTGAGCCCGTCACCCTAAGTAACAGATGTTAGGTATAGGTAATAGACATGACATTTTTGCTTTACTTTGAGAACATTCATATGCACTTTTGCATCTAAGAAAATTTTATAAGATTTGTATATTTTATGAGTAGATTTGTGTCGGTCTAACAAATACTCCTCCAGTCCTTAATATAGGACCCAATTTTTGAGTTGGTTTTGATCCTAAATATAAGACTCATTTCTCATATTTATCAATTTTCTCTAAATTACCCCTATACATACTCTCTCAACCATAATTAAGTAGAAGAGGGAGAGGGGATATTAAGAAAGATGATTATGGTGTTTTAGGAAAAATGTGTCACTTTTCTTATAATTAACCAACTTACCTAACTTTCTTAATCTAATCAAATTAGTTAAATGGGTCTTATATTAAGGACCGAAGGAGTAAAACATTATAGGGGCATAAATTCGTATGCCTCTATAATATTGCTCCCCCAGGGTAGGTCATTTTTAAGACTATGTATTTATTAAAATAAACAATTTATACAATATCAGATAAAATTCAAACAGTTGCCGGCAAAAAAAAGAAAGATCATAAAATTGAAATACTTCAATAATGGAGAGGCTAATACAAGCGATGAGTGGCTAAGAAAAGTAAAATTGCTTTGCAGTAGTTTTGAACTGAGTAATAAAATTTCAAGTACTTCTATGGATTTAGCGTTGAGAGTTTCAAACACCAAACACTTAAGTGGAAGCGTAATGTGTTACATATGTGGAAGAACCGCCATCTATTAGATGCCATAGGAGGCCTGTTTATATCAAGAAATATGTAATCATGATTTTAACTAATTAGGTTGCCATGTCCCTTTCTAATTTCTATAATTTATTATTTCTAAATTCTTACCATTTAAAGTAGTTTATAATATACATGTGGCTTAAAAAAGCCACATGAAATTTCTTTGTTGTTTGAATTTAGTTTCTTTTTTGAAATTGCAAGAAGGACTGAACCCTGCCTCTCACTTATAGAAAAGGTTTCATGTCACTAAGTTACATGGTAATTAACAAAATAAATTTTTTTATCAAATATGTATTTGGTATTTGGTATAATATAATTTGTAGAAAACATATTTTTATTATATATAATAATAAATATAAACACTATTAATTTCATTAATTAAAAAACTATCGGCATTGAAATTTTAAATGATTACAAAACATTCACTAATACTAAATATATATTAAGCTTAATTTGTTAAAAAAATAATGATTGATGCTAAAGATTATGATTGAAGACTAATAGTGTTAAGATCAAAGATCTAAAAAGGATTTTATGGATCAAGGAATTGAACTGAAATCTTTATCGATATGTTTATCTGTTACTTTTATTATAGTGTTCACAAGTGATTAAATTTCAATCTTTCGTCTCAGACGATTAATGTAACTGAATCAAATCTCATCTCATCAACACAAAACCCTTTAATTTATATTATGGAACCGATTGAAGCTACTTGCTTGATTCTAATCAATTTGAGTCGTCTTCTCAAAAAGACTGATGAGAGACTAAAAACAAACAAACAAATTAACAAATCAAGAACTTGAGCCCTATCTATTTAATTGCAACAATAACTAATTTAATTTAATTTCAAAGGGAAATTAACGATTGGAAGAGATCTCTCAAAAAATTCTGTTTAATTAATTTCTTCTAGTTGTGGTTTTGATTGCAACAAGTGGGCGACATGATATTGGCATCCCAGAAGATTCATATCTTTTTTGATTTGGAAAGACAAATGAAACCTACAAATAAAGTTATACCAAAAAGAAGAAGACGTTAACTTCATTATTTATCTCATCCACATGCGCGCGCGCGCACACATATATCCTCAATTCAATCACAACACTATGTAATCCAATGTTGTACAGAAAGATAAGCCTTACTGATATATCAAATGTCACTCTTGAATAGCTAATCATCTTGACGTATTTAAAGATTTTATGTGTGTGTGTGTGTGTGGTTGTTCTAGGGCTACAATAAGATGTAAGTCTCTCGATGGTAAAAGAATAATATAGAAAGTTTTGATGAAATATATGAAAGTCCAACAATTAATATCCAACACTAAACAATCCGAAAAGTTACATCAAATATCCGAATAACAAATCAATTACACAACAAAAGATTTTGATATGCCAAAGCTGTGAAATCCACACAAACACACACACTTTGCCTCGTATATATTAAAATCAGAGAAACGAATCGAATCACAAACAGATCCAGGCAGTAAATATATATATATATAGGTTTTAATATTATAAATATGTGGTATGTAACAACTCTAGCTAAATATAATTAATAAGTGTAAACTATGAGAAGTATTGTACCTTTGTTAGTGAAAGTAACAAAGTGCGATGAATATAAATGGAGTTTAGAACGTGATGTAATGATTTTGGTACATTGGGAGTTTACAATTTACAACTAGCCACTTCAAAACTTTATTGCAGCAGCCATCAAGTGGGTATGTTGTACTAAGAATATATATTCAAATTTTTGGGGGGGAAAAGTGAGAGTATAGCAATGTCTCAATTAATTAATTAATGTTCGATCTTTAACCCAATCTACAGATCCACGTGTGATGTAATTAATTAAATTATTTATCTAGGCTCTATGGCTTGCTTTATACTAAATACTGTACTTTTACTTTTTCTTCCCTTTAAGCTAAGAGATGCTATTATGTTGCAGCCTTTTCTATTGATTGTATTTGTTTAAATTTTTTCACCAGTGATCTCAACCCTAAATAGGACTATGATTATACTAATTTGAGTTTCATTAATTTGACCCTGCTTTGGTTTTAGAACTCAAATCTGAGGTAACTGATTTTAGTATATGAAATTTAATCTTATTTTAGTACACCTAAAGATTTTTTGTTTTAAGAACCGTGTTTTTGCTTTCTGGAACAAAGTTTCAAGGACCAAAATCATTGTTTCACAAGGGATTAAAACTAAAACGAGATCAAATATTAGTAATTAAACATGACATTAAGCCATTGTTATTTTTGAAACTTCAAGTTGCATTGTGTACTTAATGAGTTTCATTTATCATATTAATATGAAGTACAAAATTTATAATAAATTTGTTTTTTGAAATTAAAATCATGTAATGCAGGAGGCCCCACTTAAGTATATAGTATAAATGAAAGAGTGATATTTTAATAATAGCTGTTATTCAAAAGCCAAAGAAGAAAAAGAGATAGTGGAAAACATGGTCAGTGGGCAGCCTTCAGACACGGCCCCTTTCTTATGGACATCCACATTTAATCAATTTCGACACTTTTGTATTTTTTTGAAAAATAGTCTCACTTCACCATACATATTAAATTGTATATGCTTACTATTTCGAGTCTAAGTTACTTTTTATACCATAGGTACACGTCTCCGTCATTGTATGTATGAGGAACGAACATAAAAAATCCAAACAAAAAGGGAGAATAATACATAATTTTAAGGGAAAAAAATCAGTTAATTAATTAACTGTCGCCCTTAAGAATAATCAGTCAAATATGTACATATGCAGAAGTCATACAATAATATCATGATAATTAATTACAGTTAAAAAAGGAATTTGATTAAAAGAAAATATATAATGAATTGGACACTTTCTCCATGTATTTTTGAATAAAATTTTATACAAAAAATAAGTTATACTATATACCTTTTGTGAATATACAACAAGTCATTCTAGTTACAAATAATTTTTCCCATAATTGTCTAATATTTTATGCTATTAATTATTAAGTTGGATTTCAGTATAATTAAATCTAGTTGGATGTAGTTTCCCTCAGTTTGATTTTTTCTTTCACAAAATTTATACTTCTGATTTTACTAAAAAAAAAAAATTGAGCCTCTTAGATATATTCTTGCCATAACTAGCATTATTTGTTATAAAACAATTTATGTTTTAGACAATACAATTATGTGTTAACCCAAGTCAACTTCCACCTCAATATATAGTCTACATAATCAAATTTAACACCCGTCAAGGCCGCATAAGCAAAGTCAACACGATTAATCCTAGCTCCAAATTCTTATGACAGAAACCAACATTTCAAACAGATAAAATTTAAAGGATGAGAAACATAATTCAAAATTACAAGGATCAAAATCAAAATGCGATCAAATCATAAAGACCAACAGTAATAATATATATTCTTTTTTTTTTCAGAATCAATATGCTACATATATATACACCCATATGATGGCTAATATTCAAGTTTAAGTGCGAGAGGTTTTATTAGTCATGGCAACCTCAGTTATTAGTCTTTGAGACTATAGATTCAAACTATCGAACTTACTATAAGAGAATCAAATCTTATGTTACACCTAACAAACCTAACCAGCATTATTATTAATTATTGGGGAATAGGGTTAGTTCATATATGTTTATATATGAGAGGCTGGAGTGAGAAGTGTACATATATAATGATGAGAATGATGAGAAGTATAGAGTAGAAAAAGGAAGAAATAGAAGAAGGACAAAGAGAGCATCTGGGAACAGTGGAGTGGGTTGTAATAAGAGAGGACCCCATGCCCTTCTGCCCTTCCCATCATCAAATTATTTGGCATCCAGACACACATCCTCGCATTATTCACTCCCCCAACATTCATACCCTCCATCTCTTCATTCATTCACATCCATCTCTTTCTTTCTTTTCTTTTCATTTTCTTTATATATACATACACACTTGTTACATATCTATGCGTACGTATATAGGACACACGGGCCATTATTATAATCCGCACAAATTTTAATTTCATTCAGGATCCCCAGGTGACGATCAATTTCATTATTATTATTTATATCTTCCAAAAATAACAAAACAACCATGATATGACAGCAATTTAATAAAAGCAGTTTAGTATGAACCATTGTCCCATATCGTAAAGTATATGGTCATTCATCGGAAAATTTAATTTGCCTTGCAAAATTTCTGTTGCCAAATTTTTGGAATAAGAAAATGTTTTTTTTTTGTCTCGAATTTTCTATTTGTTAGTAATCTTTTATTCGAAGAGGATAACTTAAACACACACGCCACAAGAGGCTTATCTTTACTAATAAAGGTAAAACTTGCAACTTCCCTCGTTTGAGGACGAGGGAGGTGCATGTATATGACAAGCGGTTCAAAACTCTCCTCTTCTCTTTTTATCCTATTTCCTTTTCTTTTATTTCTAACCATTGGCTTAACAAAGTTGAGATTTAAATCTTTTTAAAAATATTAATAAAATATTAAATTATAAAAATAAACAAATAATAAATTACAAACTCTATTAAAATTTAATTCTAATGGTTTGCAAATGCACTAAATATTTTTAAAAATTTTTATAAACAATCTATAAAAATTAAAATTTTAACTGTTGAAATATCTTAATATAATAGTTAGAAAAGGAAGATGAGGGAAGAAGATGGGCAAAAAAGAGGAAAAGTTCCAAACCAACATAACAAGATCCCTATTTTATGCCATGATTAATTAGTAAGAGAATTAGAAAAAGGATTTCTTCGTTATTGAGATCATTATATCGTTTTTTCTACTTTGTCCTTATTTGGGTATCAAGTGTATATACAGTGATCTCTTGCTTAATTTTTATGTTAAATGTTTGGAGTTTAGGAAATAAATATATGTGACCGTTAAATTATTTTTTTCATTTTTTTTTATTTTTTCCGTATCCTACAAGAATTTAGTTACCATAATAATTAGACTCTCTAGACAATTCTTATGTTATGAATCTTGTCTACTTTAATAGTGGGGCTTGCTAAGCACACAAGCACATCTATGGGGTAAATTACTATATATTTGACAAATAAAACGAATTATGAATGAAGCATGATGATAAAAAATTTAGCAATTATTGAAGAGCAATAATTAAAACAAAGGTGAGGCAGATATGCAAGTGAACCTTACTGGTTTGTTTGTTTGATTGAAGAAAGATACAGAGGTGAAGCAACAAAAAGCACCGCAAGGCCGTGCTCTCTCAAGATGCAACTTCTTTTCATTTTTTTAAAATAAATAATTAATAATTAATTAACGATTCGTGTATATATATAGAGACACAGAGAACATGAAGAAGAGTATAGCAGAAGTTAATGGGAATAATTGGCCTGGTTTTTATTGAGGTATATTTGGATCAGTATTCCCTTCTGCCACATACAAAATCATCAAGATTTCTTTTGTCTCTTTCTTGTATTCTATACTTTTATTTTATTTTATTTTATTTTTTGCTTGTTTTACTTTTCATTGAACATGGAGACAAAGTCCCCAAAAAAAAAAAACAAAACAAAGGGAGACGTATCCTTAACGTTCTCGATGTGATGAAGCTGCCTTTGTTTGTATGTATGTATTTGATAAATAATTGTTTAATAAATTTTTTTTTGTTTTGGCCAAAATAATTGTTTAATACTTAAGAGTGAAGTAATTGAGGCTTGCATGCACATGCATGCATCTTAATTATTATTAGGCATATTAAAAATTGAGTTATCTGAATTTTTTAACTTTGGCTTAATGATGTCCATTTGTACTATGTTGCATAAGTTAATTTTTATTTATTTTTATAATTATTGCCGACTGCGCACTTAAAAAAATCACTTTGTAATGAGAAATAATGTTTTTTGACTGACAGAGTACAAAATTAATTAGCTAATGAAAAATCAACTTAAGCCCAAAGTTTTCTGTTAATTATTTTATTTATAAATGGAGGTATAAAACATAATAAATTTTATTGATATCATTTTTTAAGCTTTAAAATTATTTAAAATTATGCCTTTTGATGAAGATCCTTTAAAAATATTCTGGAAAAAAATGCTCCCGCGTCCACTTATATGTGGATTAATTACATCAAATAGTAGTTTGGTTATATTATAAGAGTAATTAATTAAAGTGTGTGGTCAGCATGATAAGTAAATATAATGAGGCTTTGAAGAAGAAGTTGTTGACCCCATCTCATTAGCTGCTTTATGAAATTATTAATTAAAGTCTCTTAAAGTTTAAAAGCATAATTATATTATTATATATCATATATATATATATATTTATATACACGTATGAGTGAGATTATATATATAAAGCTCTCAATCGAGATCTACATGTCTGCGCTGCTGCCTCTTCATGATGCGCCTACAATAAGCATTATTCTTTCTTACATAAAGCAAACCTGCCTAAGTGCTTATTCTGTCTCCAGCTTAATTAATTAATTAACAATTAATAATCAATAGGAAGATGATGCTAGTTGGATTCTGCAACACATGCAACTTACTTAGCACCATGTCTTTCGCAATCATCTCTCCCAAGTGTGTTATCCATCACTCTCATTTAATAATAATAATAATAATAATAATAATAATAATAATAATAATAATAATATAATAATATAATAATAATAATAATAATAATTTCTGACTTCTTTCTCATTCATTCTTTAATTATTTACTTGTTCACCAAACTAGCTTTGTACACCTAATTAACTACTCCTTCAGTCCTCAATATAAGATCGATTTAACTAATTTGATTAGATTAAAGAAGTTAGGTAAATTAGTTGATTATAAGAAATATGATATGCTTTTCTTAAAACACCATAATCATATTTCTTAATATCCTTCCTCCCTCTTCTACTTGATTATGATTGAGGGAATATTTATAGGGATAATTTAGGGGAAAAAATGATAAATATGAGAAATAGGTCTTATATTTAGGATCAAAATCAACTCAATAATTAAGTCATATATTAAAGACCGGAAGAGTACATTATTAGCCCTTGTTTCCAAATCCCTATCTACATACACCACACACAATACACTAATATTATTAAATAATTGGTACTAGGATGTTGTTTGGTTCTATCTAGCTATATTGTCTCTCAAATGAAATTAAACTAAGTATAACAATTTAAAATTTTCAGGAATATTTTTTAAACTGTTTTTTTTAATACTATCAGCTAGGAGCTCTCTTTCTACCTCTACTTTTCAGCACGTGGAGGTTCTCTTTCAGCTCCTGACCTTTTATGGGTGTGATGAATGTGAAATTTTAATTTAATAAAAAAAAGTTTTGATTAAATAAATAAGCGGTGATTATAATATCTATATAGCTATAATATGATATAAATAAAACAAGATTCTTGGAAATGACCCTATTATAAGTGATAAAAAATGTGACTCACTTCCACCTTTAGGAATAAAGCACAAATTTACAATCTAAACACATGAAGCAAGAGTATAGAGGTATTAATAATAAGATAAAAGGATATTATCAAGCAAGTATTTAAACCCTTGTGATATATGAAAAATTATATTCTTAAAGTGACATATATTTTAACTATCAGATTTTAAATTATTTGAATATATAATATGTATAATTCACCAAAAAATGCTTTTTTTTAATTATTTGGTTTGTGAATAATTTTGAAGATAAAAATTTTAATGCTAAAAAGATAACATATATAATTTGTTTCAAACTCATAAGATCTGGAGAAAAGCGTGGTGATATTCATTTTTATAAAAATAATAATTGAATGAATATAAAATTATTAAATTAAGAATATTCCCAGGATGAGATGAATGTTGGTAAAATGAGGGGATTGGAGGAGGAAAAGGAGAAGGGTGGTGAAAATTATGATGAAGTTGGGGCGGGCCCCACCCGGCAGCCACCAAACAGACCCGACTTATTTCTGGTGCGGGCCCGGGCACCCCGCTCTCTCATATTCTTTTGTCATATCGGAGTTGATGTTACGATGCTACGGGCACTACAGAATGTCCGTGCTCTCCACGAATCACCGCCTTTCATTTTACCCACTTGCTTCTCTCTCTTTCCTGCCCAACACACTGATGCGATTTGATCTTTCCTTGACCTCTGCCGCGTGTAGCCAATCATTTTTCCGCTCAGACTACATCCTTCATTTTTGTGCAAACTTAATAAATGACCTCAATTCCAGTTTTAGATATAAAATTTAATTAGAGGTTCAATTCGATTTTAATTATAAAAATTTAATATACTTTGTCTCTAATATTTATCCACTAGAAAATTTCTACGATGATTGCACATATTAAGAAGTTTTTATCAAGGCGTAATTTAGATGCGCGTAATTGATAAGTGATGTATTAGAGAAGACAATATCTATTTATTATAAATAAATAAATATTTTTAATTTTTAATATTTTCAAGTTAGTTATATAGCTCTTATATTAAGTACTAGAGATAGTATTGATTATTGTTAACTATTATTAATAATTACTAATTACTCAATAATAATTATTAATATTTTTAATTAATATTCATGTATTCATGTAATTATATAAAATAAAAATTCAAAAGAAGCTGTGTCATCTACGATATATGTAGCAGTTTCTTTTTTCAGATTTCATGTTATACACAACATTTGCATTTTGCACCTAAATATTATTTATATAATTATATCAATATTATTAAAAAAATAATTATTAACAAGTTTTATTGTTTTCGAATTGTTATTAATATGTCTACAATTTATTGTTTGAGTTACATCCACCACTTGCCATCATCCAGCTAACATCATCGACATAAGCGATTCTATCCATATTAATTTTAATGCTAATTTCTTCACCTCTTGTGTCAATATCTTCATAATAAATCGGTTTCCTATAAACACACACGACACTATTTTCCAAAAGGGAAACTGAACAACAGTAATTAGGTTAACAAAAATAAACATTCTAAAATTTAATTTAATCCATGTGTGTATTGCTCATTTGCGCAATCATTTATTATTATTATTGATGACTTTCGCTTTTTTCTCTGTAGATTAAGAGAAGTTATTGATCACATAAGAATTAATCAAATACACAAAGGAAAAAAAAACCACTCAAAAACTTAAATTACAATGTATTTTCGCATATATATTAATTGTAAAGGAATATATAAATATATAATCTGTGTGTACATATGAAAATATTGTAAAGGAAGGACCGAAGGAGGAAGAAGAGAGAATCTTTGAAGCCCGACAAATGTCAAACTCAAGTCCTATTTATGATCCAAAATTGTTGTATATATCCATTATTAATTGCTTTTAGTTGTAAGAAATAGATTGATGCTTTTCGTATATACCAAATAGCATTAATTAGGTTTAATGTGACATATATCCTCCTCCCTTACAATTTATATACTCTTCCAGTCCTTAACATAAGACCCATTTAACTAACTTGATTAGATTAAGGAAGTTAGATAAGTTAGTTAATTATAAGAAAAGTGACATATTTTTCTTATAACACCATAATCATCTTTCTTAATATCTCCTCTCCCTCTTCTACTTGATTATAGTTGAAAGAGTATCCATAGGAGTAATTTAGAAAAAATTAATAAATATGAGAAATAGATATTATATTTAAAACCAAAACCAATTCAAGAATTGGGTCTTATATTAAAAACCGGAAGAGTGTATATATATATATATCATATTTTATAACAGTTACACTACAATATGAATCAATCTCAATCACTCCTGTGGATCCAATGTTATGTGAGCACAGTATGATATAAAAGTATATAAAAGAAATGGTCATAAGGGGACCCACACCTCCCTTCCCCATGGCCAATGAATTTTATGTAGTCTCTCCCATTTTAAATATAGGAGTTAGTTACTCCTCCGGTCCTAATTATAAGATCCAATTGACTTATTTGAGGAGATTAAGGAAGTAAGTTAAGTTGGTTATTTATAATAAATAAGTGTTGTCATTCCTAAAATATCCTTGCTAATTAAGTATATTGGCTAAAACTATCATTATTAGAAGGATTATCTTGGAAAAAAATGCATAAATATAAGAGACAAAATAGATTGGGTCTTATAATTAGAACCAAATAAAAAATCAAATTGGGTCTTATAATAAGGACCGGAGGAGTAATATATTTAATCATAAATACACGATTTCAACCTGTTTTGTCTTCATACAAATTTATAATCTTTTAGCTCAAACTACCCTATTTAGTATAGTAGTAAGGGAGTTTCCATGCAAATGATGATTAAAGAGCATATTTTAAGAAAATCAATATATATTTTATATAAATAACTAACTTAATTAGTTAATATTTTGAATCTCTTTAAATTTGTTGTCTAATACCTCTTATACTAATGACTTGAACGAGTAAATTGTAACATTGGCTTTTTCAATAAATGTGTGGGTGTGTACTTTTGGTGAATGATAGTGTACAATGAATTGGTTTGAATATTATTCTTGAGTGTGAAGGAGAGTATTGCAAAGTGGGGCTATGGGTGGGATAAAGAGGACGAACCTCGCCACCAAAACACATGCGGGAATATATATCCTCACCAAAATCTGCATGTGCAGCGAATATGTTTGTCTATGTTTGTATCCATGAATATGCATTCATCAATTATTCATATATTATCCCTCTAATTTCTCATTACTTTCTAAATTTTATTACTGATCGATATGAGTACCATTTTGGTAAGTAATTCGAAAGTATCTTTGAAAATGCTCTTTCTTAATCTATCTAAATTACTCATCTGGTCATTAATTTAAAACCTACTCAATTAATTTGAGTAGATTAAAGATGTTGATTAAATCAGTTAATATGATATGTTTTTTTCTAAAATATCTTAATTATTTTTTTAATTTCTTTCCTCACTCTTCTACTTAATTATTATTGAGAGAATATTAATACGATTAATTTGGAAAAAATTGATAAACATATAAAATAAGTTTTACATATAGAATCTATATTACCTCTTAAATTAGGTCTTATATTAAGGATCAAAAGAATAACCAGTTAAGTATTTCTTACATTAAGGAATGGAGGAAATTTTTTTTTTTAACGGATGAGTTAATTGATTTCTATAGACTTCGCTCACTCTAAACTTGAAAGTGGAACTTTAGGTGCTTTACAAGTTTGGATGGACATTCCTATGTATAATTTTTTATTAGAGAAAAACAAGAAATTAGTTGCTAGTAAGTTGGAACGGGCCGTTTACATTAAGTAACTAATTCTCACGAAGAAGCTTCCCACAACATGCTCATATATTATGATTTACCATATGGAAATGATAGTGTAAGGCCTATTTAGTCCAAATGCTTTATAGTTAATATCGTGTATTGATTGAACAACAGCAGTTCGTTCATCCTACACACGAGTTCAAAAACAAAAAAGCCTCACAAACGATAAATTAACAGGACATTCTTTATTAATTAAAAAATTTCCAATAATTAACATCGACATAACTGTTAAAAAAGGGTAAAGAACCGTACCATTCACAGGCTACTACCATTATTTAATTTTAATTTGTGCAAATGAAGAGAGCTAGTTTAGTTACAAAAGTATACACACATGCATATATGTGTGTGCTGATATGGCGTTTAGCAGACTCGTTGATCATAACTGATTAATAATATGAATTTTTAGTAAAATTACCATTTCCCTGCAACTCCATCACCAGCGTAATGAAAAATCATGAGCTAATAATGACAACATCCCCAAACCCTAAAACTATCATAACCTTAAAAACTCTTTTAATATAAGGACTATTTAACTATTTTAAAGAAATTAAAATAGCTGAATAAATTATTTAATTTAAATAAAATTGACACCATCTCTCTAAAATGCCCTTATATAGTATTAGAGTATATATTAGCTTGTAAGTTAGATATAAACAAGTTTGGTCAAAATTGATTATAAATATTAGAGATAAAATGAATTAAGGGTCTTATATTCATGGTCAAAATTAACTCCTTAACTAGCTCTTGTGTTTAGTGCGGAAGGATGAATTGTTGTTAAAACGCAATAAAAGGTAATTAATAAATTACTGATGATTACACCATGCATGCAGCACATAAATTCTTGACTACAAAAAAAAAATCAAATTAGAAATGGATATTTAATATATTATTATTTATTTGAATTTAATTTTTATATTTTAATAAAAATTTCTAGTAATTTATATTTTTATTTAAATATTTAACAAAATACTAAGTATATTATATATTTTTTTTTCTTTTATAATATTTGTATTTTTTTAATTTTTATATAATATATTATTTAAAAATTATGGTATATTATATTTTATTTTAATAATAAGTTTAAAATAATTGTTATATATTTATATTATGTTTTTTATGACAGATTAGTGACGGAATTACGACGAAATTAGTGACGGAAAAATTTGTCATAAAATGAGAGTTAGTGATAGATTGATAATAGAAATTATGACGAAATTTTTTCATTACTAATTTTTGTCAATAATCATTTAAAACAAAATTAACGACGGACTTGTGACAGAATTTAGTGGCGGAATAAGATTTTGTCACTAATCCATCTCTAAATTAGTGACGAAATAATCCTTCATTGATTTAGCGACATAAATTTTTTGTCACTAAGTCCTGTCACTAATTTTAGTGACAGAATTTGTGAGGGATTAGCGACAGATTAGTGACAGAATTTTATTTCATCATTAAATTTTCTCACTAATATGCTAACTTTTTGTAGTGCGTCTAGTACATGTGTATTATATATACACCTAACATCAATGAATTTTTCATGGGCAGATATTTTGTTCCTAATGTATGATGATATATATGTGATATACAATATAATAAAAACAATCACAAAAGCAGATAAAATTGTACGTTTTTCGATAATGTTTTTTAACCATTGAATAATGTATTTCTATTATTTTATGTGGCGCATAGGTTAAAACAAGAGGGCAAAATGAGAAGGGAGAAAAATGTGAAAGAAGAAGAAGCTATAGAGACGTGTTTTTCGGCTAATAATGGTTTGGATTTGCATGATCAACTTTCCGTAAACATGCAATGCTAATTTCCTTGCAAGTTACTACAAAGTTAATCGATGAGTTTATGTACGCCACTTTTATATATACATAACATCAGGAACACGTACGGATTAATTAGTTATTGATTAATGTGTAATAAGTTTTGCCTCTTCCGGTGCACAAAGAAGGTAATCCCATCACCCCCATTTATGTGATAGTGTACTTTCCTTCCTTTTCTTGTCTTTCCCTTTCTTAATTTTTACATTAGATTTTTTCCCACATGAAAACGATATTGATTTTTTATTTTTATTTATATATTGTTTATAAAGTCACGATTTTTCTTTAAAAATGATTATAGGTTATTTAAATTAAATAAGCTCCCTCTGCACAAGAATTATTAAATTTTTAACAATGCTTCAACTAATGCATTGATATAAACAATAAAGCGCTATGATAAATTTGATCTTATTTTTAAATATATTAATTATAATTTATAATGGATAAAATTATAAAAAATGAATTGATCATTAATTTTTTTTGACAAAAGTCATTAAATTGACTATTATTACTTTTAGTCTAATTATAAGACTTTATTTATAGTCTACAAATAGAGTCTTATAATTAGGATCGGAGGTAATATTATGTAAACTGGATAAGCCTCCTTGGCACAAGAATTTCATTTTATCTGTGTGTGTATATATTAATTACTCCTCTGGTCTTAAATATAATACCAATTTTATAGTGTAATTTACATTACAAAAGGAGTCTTATGTTTAGGACCGACGGAATATATTTTTATCAAGTTGATTATAGACTCATTAATTATACTTCTTCATGTGTTAATTATATATATATATATATATATCTACATATATCCCCCCTTCTCCTAATGTGGCCATAAAACTCGAAGGTAAAATGATGGTCGTCGCCGTACCACAGGGACTACTGCTTACATGTATGTCTTGGCTTGGGACAATATTGCCAACATTACGAACTCTCCTAGAAAAGACAACCTCGCCTTAATTTCAACTCCTTACTGTTAGCTTTGATGCCCCCAGTTTACCAAAAGGCAAAGCCACCTTAATTAATTAATTTTGGAATTTAAAAAAAAAAAAACACACACACACACATGCTGTGTAAGTACCGTAGTGCCCTTGAGGGTGACCTCACGTCCTCATTATCTAACTTTATAAAAGCTGCTTCGTGAGAAATTAATTAGAGGTTCTGCACAGTCACGAGCATGGGTACAATGGTCTATAAAGATAATATCCTCCCCGCGCAAGAGAGATAGAGGGAGGGGTAGAGAGAGAAAGTGTGACAAAAATAGGAAGCTTACGTGGGTATGGGGGTGTAATTATGCATGGATTGAAGGCAGGAAAAAAAAAATTTACGGTGAGAAAGAGAGAGAAAAGAAGAGAGAGAGGGGGAGAGATAAATTATGAGAAGGGATGTGTTTGTTTGTGGGGGATTTTTTTTTTCCTTTTTTTTTTTGCCTCTCATATATCTGGAGCCCATTTAGAGAGGAGGGTGCCTGTGGGATCAAGTTTCGAGCTTTGTGATTGGGTCTGTGTGTCTCTCTTTTTGAAAGTTTATTAAGGAGAGACAACACCTTCTGAAGATGAGAGTTGGAATTGGAAGCAAGAGAAGAAGAGAGAGATAGGGGGAGAGAGAGAGAGAGCCCCATGGAAGAAAAAGCTGAAAGTTTAAAAGCAAGTTAAAAGAAAGCTGAGAGAGTAACCGAAAGAAAGAAAGCAAGAAAGCAAAGATCTTTTTCCTTCTTCTTCCCTCCCCCCCGCCCCTCTCTCTCCTATGCCTTCTAGCTGTCTTTTCTTCTTTCTCTCTTTGTTCCTCTCATGATCTCTCCATTTACTTAATCCTATCACCAACAATTCACCACTTTACCTCAACACACAGAGACACCCATACCACTATTATAAGCAAGGATCATCACAGAACAAAAACCCCATGTCATCACTTCCAACGTCGGAGCAGTTTTCCACCGCAGAAAATGGCGCCAATACTACCAACAAAAGAAAGAGAAGACCCGCCGGAACACCAGGTAGTGTGTGCGCCACAGTCTTAATTTGAATTCCCATTTGTGTTCATGATGAAATTAAACGTTGAATTGATTTTGGGATTTATATAATATTTGCAGATCCAGATGCGGAGGTGGTTTCGCTGTCGCCCAAGACGCTATTGGAATCGGACCGGTACGTGTGCGAGATCTGTAACCAGGGGTTTCAGAGAGACCAGAACCTGCAGATGCACAGGAGGAGGCACAAGGTGCCATGGAAGCTGCTCAAGAGAGAGACGCCGGTGGTGAGGAAGAGGGTGTTTGTTTGCCCGGAGCCGACATGCTTGCACCATGACCCTTGCCACGCCCTCGGCGACCTCGTCGGAATCAAGAAACACTTTCGCCGGAAGCATAGCAACCACAAGCAATGGGTCTGCCACCGCTGTTCTAAGGCCTACGCCGTCCAGTCCGATTACAAGGCACATCTCAAGACCTGTGGCACTCGCGGCCATTCCTGTGATTGTGGCCGAGTCTTCTCCAGGTATATATATCACATATATATATATGCAATATTGGTATTATTAAATCAAAACTTCGGATACTCACAACAGATACATCTGTTTGTTCTTTGATTATATATGATTGTATTATCAACTCACTTAAACTTGATGCCGTTTTGTTTTACATTGGTTTTGACTTGAGAAAAGGGAAATACATTTTTTGGAATGGAATATAAAGTTAGTGAGGGGGAAATAAAAGGTTTTCGTATTTGACTGATGCAACATTATTAATCCTAACTTTCAAACATATAAATAATACTGTTTTCGCGACGGTTGGAGAACACTGCTCCCAAAGCTCTTTTTTTTTTTTGGGTTTGGTTTTGGTCCCATACATACAGATATATATATATATATATATATATATATAGCTTCTGCCGTTCCAGGATCATCTTCTTCGTGATCATACGTTGTATATTTCTTGGACGAACGAACTACAGCATATATGTCTTAATCTGAGATATAACGAGTTTCGAGATGTGATTTAATATGATTCTTGCTTCTTCACCTTTATTCAGCGGAACCCCCTTTCGCCATTTCAAAAAACCAGTGGACGCCTTTTCTAAAAAGAACACCTTTTACAATCACTTTTTCTTTCTTTCCTCCTTCCTTCCTTCTCCTTCTTTAATTAGCTCGCTCTTTAAGGTCCACACTCCTCCATCATCTAATCCCATCCTTTCAAATGCTAAATGATGATGATGTTTCTTCTTCTTCTTCTTCTTCTTCTTTGTCTTTATGTTCATCCTTTTTTGTTGTCCTAATTGTATGCATGCGCGTAGGGTGGAGAGCTTCATCGAACACCAAGATGCGTGCAATATGGGGCGACTCCAGTCGGAGGGGCAGCCGCAGCAACCGGCGTGTCTATCTCGAACTGCATCGAGCCCCAGTCCGTCAAGCGAGACCAATTTCAGCGCCGGTCCGGCCTGGCCTCCACCTGGTCTGGTGATGACAAAGCCAAATGCGGAACCCACATTCTTGCAGAACAATAACCCTATTATTGCTCATCAAACCTCGTCCAAGACCAACCATCAAAACAACAAGCTCTACCCCAACCTGGACCTTCAGCTCTCAACCGCCACGCCGCCCAACGACGTCGCAAGAGACGACACCCATTCGACCCAGTTACAGCTCTCAATTGGGTCGTCGGACCTGAGCGACAAGAACGAATCAAATAGGACGAATTCATCACCAAAGGAGAGCAGTAACAGCAGCGATAAGCCGCCGGGTGCGGTGGCGGCGCTGATGGTGGAGAAGGCATACGCGGAGGAGGCAAGGAAAGAAGCCAAGAGACAGATGGAGGCGGCGGAGCAAGAGTTCGCGAACGCCAGGAGAATAAGACAGCAAGCTCAAGCTGAACTGGATAAAGCATTCGCTTTGAAAGAGCAAGCGATTAAGCAGATCAATTCAACTATGCTTCAGATCACATGTCAAGCTTGTAAGCAACAGTTTCACCAGCAAGCTCAAAAATTAATAACGGAAGGTGGCCAAGTATTAGACCACAACAACAACAACGGGAAAGAAAACCATCACTAACTGATATCGAAACATATATCATCTCTCCCAAGTCTGGTTTTTTCTTCTTCTTTTTGGGTCTTACCCTCATTATATATCTTTGTGAATTGGTATACCGAGTAAGAAGTGATGATGTGATTATTGTGTACGTGGGATTAGTGGGGTGTTTAAGTTTTTAGTTAAATTCGGCACTACTACCAGCCAGCAGACTATAAAACTATGTTTTAAGGGTTTTGCTAGAAAGCTTTTCTTTTCTGATCTTTCCCCCCCCCCCCTTTTGTTTGTCTTTTCTAGCTATTATATGGATATGAATATGAATAATCTCTAGCTCTTTGATCTGTTGGCAGTAGTAATGATGATATGTATTTTATATCTTGTAATGATCAGGCTGTTTTTACTCGATCACTGCATTGAATGCACGAGAGAGTCTGAGAAAACTCTGAAATTTCCCCTAACCTGTAGTTCTGGTTGTTTGGATTTTCTGCTGGGACTATTATGAGAAGATCTTTGTTGGGCAATAGCAGAAGAGAAGGTCATCAGAGAGAAAATGGAAAACAGCCCAGCAAGCTAGGCCATCGTCTTTTTCTTTTTATCAGTACACATCACGCAAACAACAATAATAATAAACATTAAAGAAATTAATGCCCTCACCAGATGAATCAAAGGTGACAAAATTACGGATACATCGAGCCTTCTTATTATTAAAGCATACTGAATAAGCCTAGTCAAATAACTGTAAGGTCAGCAAAATCTTAAAAGGCCCAGAACAAAGTGAATAGGTTTGCGTGGGGAGGGGGGAGAGAGAGAGGTGTGTGTGTGTGTGAATTTGAAAGGAAAAGGAGAGGAGTAGCATGTTTTTCAGTGCCAGCGTAGGAGGGAGGGGTTAATGACAGTCACAGAGACTCAGTGGTCGCTCTCAAGGTCGCCCAAAGCCACAGACACAAACAAACTCCATTCATTCATGATGATGATGATCCTCTTTAATCTCTTTGCATCAGAATCAGGGCCATATGGGGGGCAGTACTGGACGCACAGAGAGAGAGAGAGAGAAGGAAGATGAAAGAGAAAGTGAAGCCCAAGCTGCAGTAACCAGAAAGAAAGTAGCATCTTTCCAAATATGCAGAGACCATTCAAAGCCTTTCATGTGTGGGTTTGAAGAGAAATGAGAGAAATACTTATACTTCTGCTAACAACAAAATAATAAAAATAATAATCTAGTGAAAACTGATACAAAACAAAAAGCCGTAAAAAGGCCAAAGTCATGAGCAGCAGCTTAAAGGGTCTGTTTTTTTCTTCTTTTGTTTTGATGATGCACTTGCCTAGAGACTAGCTCGCTCTCGTAGTAGCTTGTTGAACTCTCTCTTGGACCATGTGCTTTTTATTTTATTTTCTCTTCAGTAGTATCACACTAGTCCCCCCACTTTTATCTGACGCATAAATGGCTGTACAATCATTGTTAAGTGGTGGTTCCTCTGCCAACTTGTTTGTGCCTGACGGATTTCTAGGCTGTTTTATAATTGTAAACCCTATCTTATGAATCCCAATATATAGATCTTACCGTTATTAGTATTGTTCTTATTTTTTAAACTCAGCATATACTGGTGATCTTGCCCTAGAATATGATATCCTTGTGTAAGTTCGAATGTATATTGTACGAGGATCTATCAGCAAGACTCGCAATGATTTATTTTTTTTCACAATTTACTTAGTTATTTGATGAAAACAATAAGTTAATCTTCATGTGGATTACTTGGAATTAATGGGTTATTCACTCTTATTTTATGAATTCTAGCTAGCTGGTGGATATCACCATGATCATTTTCCGCTACTAACTAATTTATTTGTGCTTGCTTTGATAGTCGAGTGAGAGAACCATACCATACACGAGCGTCAAAATGGGAAAAAAATAGTTGAATTAGTGAACCTAACTCAACTTCTTGATCAACTTACATTCTTCTTTTGATTTTTAAAGTTTCATTCTTTTCTAATTGACTTTTTTTTTAAAAAAAAAAATGATTGAGTCTTCATGTTCTTAACAATTTCTATTTGATCTCTAATATTAACTTTTTATTACGGATTTGAATAATGGATTATTAATATTACCCAAGCCCCACCTCATCTTTCTATGCCTTTGCATCTCATGCTTTATATGCAAAAATTTATGTTCCTTCACCAGCGTTTTTTTTTCTGTTTATATAATTATTAGTATATTTAAACTCTTTATAAGAACACCTTGAACCTGTCCCTAAACATACTTAATTTCTAGTTTGAAAAATATTCTTTTCAGCAATTATATTTGACATGACCTCCGGTCAGGGGAGGCGATGGCCCACTTACCACAGTAAATTTTCGTTAAAAACTATGAGGAATTACCGGTTACAGACATGTATATATTTCTTTTTTACTCTTTTGCACAGAATTACCTCGATCCCTCTTTTTCTCCGAAGAAAAACCTCCCTCTGGCTTGTTTTGAAAGCAATCACGTCACTATTCAAAAGGTCCCTGAGAAGAAAGAAACAAAAAAGATATACGAAGAAAGATGTAGTGTTTTTTGGCAGCACACAAAAAAAAAAACCTCATTAATTTCATCCCACACCTCGTACGTACGTGTTTTTACTTTTTCAACCTATCAATCGAAGCTCAGAATCCAATGATACATATATGTTCCCAAAAAAGACGGTAGTAGTAAATTAGAGCCGCTAATCAAAATCGCAGAAGAAGCATTAATTTCAACCAATTTTACTTTTCAAAAACGGTTAATAATGCACTATGATTGGAGGGTAATTATATGATAAAGATGTTGTCGTAGTAGTAGTCAAGAACAAGAACATCAAGGCGATTTATATGGACCTCCACCACAGATATGGATGATGTATAGAATTGAAAAGAGAGAGAGACAGAGAAGTATAGTGAAGAAGATAATAATACTCCCTCCGTTCCTTATTATAAGAGACATTTGATGTTCATGGCATGTTCCTATATATAAGAGACACTTAAAAGTTGTCTCTACTTTTTTGTATGATTTCCTATTTTATCCCTATTTATTTGTCTCCAATTCATACTCTCTCTCCCTCCCACTTCTCTTTCTTTTAATAATTTAATTGTTCTCTCTCATACTCTCTCTCTTTATTAATGGGGGTATTGTTGGAAAAAATATTATATTTTTACACATTAATTATCCTCAACTAATTTTAACTGTTTTTTGATCAACGTAATTTAGTTATTTGTCTCTTATAATAAGGAACGGAGGGAGTAATAATAAAGATAGATATAAATTAAAGAATATAATTAGGAAAAAAGAGGGAAAAAGACCTATCCATGAATACAGCTTTATGTTGCTGCAAAATTGTCCTGGCATTATATTGACAAGGTCCGTAAAACTAGGCAATGCAATTTAATTTGAGTTCTCACTCTTCTCCTATCTCCACATATAAACCTGTGAATGGGTTTAATGTTGGTGATGAGATTTTCCTGAAATCTCTCCCTGGTGGACACAAATCATAAATCCTCTTTTGTTTCTTTTTACTTATTATTATTGACAGTAGGTTTTGATGATTTTGATTTTTGAATGGCTTCTTTAGTACTTTGCGATGGAGATGAGAAGAGAGAAGAGGGACATCAGAGGGGCAAATGAGGGAATTTTATTATGTATATATATGGTAGACTTCTGCTTGTTTTATATATATATATATATAAATATTTTTGGATATGGTTGAAGAAGGAAAGGGACTTGTGTTTCCCATTTTCTCCGTTTGAGAATATAGATTGGGAAGTGAAAGGGAATTATTGGAGAGTGAAAGGGAAGGAGGTTGGATCAATCCAGCTCATCCACTATATTTAACATCTTTTTGGAAACAAAGACTTGGAATGTGGACGAGTTTGGATATGATATCCTAATTAACATTCAATAGGAAAGAGAGACATAGGATGTGGACGAGTAATTTGGATGATACTTTAAAAAAAAAAAATTGCTACTGTAAAATTCTTGTAGAGTTCATCATTATTTTTTCAAATAATCATATGTTATCTTGTGCAAATAGGGCAAATTTAAGCATTTTTTCTGACTTAATTAAGGGGGGTTGACTCTCCAGATATGATTTTTTTTTCAATTTATGAGTTCAAAATCATAAATTAAAAGTAGAGCAAGTTTTACGTACATTTATATTATCTTTGTATTATACATGTTCTCTCTTTCAACAGACACAACAAAAAAGAGCAAGTTTTATATGCAATTAACTATATTACATACAAAATAACATAAAACTATGAGATAAAGGAAAAAAAATAGTGAGTGAAAAGTGACAAAGCGAGTATACATATTCAAGCTATGTATGATATCACTTTCCTTTGATTTCTCATTTTAGAAACACATTATTACCATAAATGAATTTTATAATATGAAAATTTTGTTGAGAAAATAAGTATATTGGTGTGCTAATAAGAGTTACTCCAATTGGTAGGGAATCAACTCATAACTCAAAAGATCATGAATTCAAATCTACCTGTCGATGTGAGAACTTTGTTAATAAGCAATATGTAAGTATCTCTGTGAGTGCTCTAGAAGCCTGGAGGTATGTCTTAGCCTTAATGAGTTTTCGGAACCTAACTCAGCTAAACTTTTTGGTACCAAAAAAGGGTATGTTGGTGTGTGGGGTCAAACTCATTGTCTCTCTTTGCAAATGTACATTGTACTAAAGAACACGTATACACTCAGAAGTTTGTAATTGTGTGAAAAGAATAATAAAAGTAGGACAAATAATAAAACTGTTACATTTGATAAGGATTTGATATTTATTCAAAAGAGAAATACTATTATTGTTAGGTGATGATCGATAAGCTTCACTGGAAGAATCATCTTCTTCTCATGATCTACCAAACGAAACAGTGATATTTGTCGATGAGGGAAATAGCAAAATTAAAGTGATGTGAGTGTGTGGAGTTGAAGTTGTGAGGCAAAGTTGTGTGTGGGGATTCATTCATTTGACTTTAATATCGAGGGGGGAAAAAAGAGGTCAAGGCCAATCAATTGGATTCAACCAACAACATACACTGAAGGGAACAAGATTTGAATGGTTGGCAAGCAGATAAATGTAGCCAATGATTCACTTTTAAAAGTAACACTTTCAAATTTCAACCATCACATTTAATTCTTCTTCTCTTCAGATTTTGGAAGCTTTGTTCGTACCATTTATATGTATGTTGAGCAATCTCTCTCTCTCCCCCCACCTCTCTCTCTCCTTTTCCATTGCAACAAGTCATAATGCTTACTTAAGTTAAGGATATTGATATGGGTTTTTGCGCCATGATCAATGCATCAATTTTTTTTTAATTATATGATATTTGGCATTATTGGTCCAAATTTAAGTATTACGGATGCAAATAGCGGTTCCCCTTCTGATTTGATACTTTTCATTTGTAGTGTTCAAGCCTCTTTTCTTGAGAGTTATACTTAGATGAGGTCTCAAACTTGAGTCTGACATTAGCATATTTGTGTGTGTTTGTGTTTAAATTGTATAAAATTAGAGAGAGTTGACATCTTTTTATGGACTGCATCATTCGTAGATTCGTGGATGCGTCTACTTCTCTTTATATAATGTTCATTTGAGTTGACTTATTTAAGTGCTTAAAAGTATATTTTATGTAAGTGTGGACAAAACTCATCTCATATATTTACTTGTATTCTATAAATTATGATTGAAAAGCTATTTGTGTGCGTGTGTCTATTGGATATTAGAAGTATCCTTCTTGAATAGCATAGACTAATCTTTCTTCAAAATACCGATAGTGTACTGTAACTCCTTCTCAACTAATTTTTTTTTTTTTAAAACCAAATTCTCTACTAAGTTTGTTCTATATTACAAGAATACACATAAAGATAGTTGTAATTCTCTTAGCAAATCTTTTTCTTTTTTTTTTTTTGGCTAAAGCATAGGTATCTTCTTGTTAGAGGTAATCCTATTCGAAGTACTGTCAGGTACTAAATATGGACACCTCTCCTAGAGGGGATTCGAATCTTGGTTCACTATGTTGTGGGAGACTAATTCTTTCTGCTAGATCGAGCTCCCATCCATATGATGGGATGAAAGTAACGTTCAAAATGTTGGAGGGTAATTGGATTTTAGAGATTGAATGTCATGTGGGAGGGGTGGGGGCGGGGGCGAAGGTGTCAAAGAAGAGGCCCAAATAGAGTAATGATCCAAAGTGAATAATGATTTCAGATTAGCAGGTTGTGGTTAGCACTTAGCGCTTGGCAGGAGGAAGAGAAAGGGATATATTTTCGGGCCTCAAGTGGGCCCATTATTTTGAACAGAAAGTCACTCATTCTTCAAGTCATCATTGTTAGTGGGCCTACCTTCACATAAATGCTTCCGTATGCTTAAGCCCTCTTTTTCTTTTTTGTGGGTCAAATCCTATGTCCATTAGCATCCCACATTTATTACCAAAATCTGTGGATTCACTGCTAAAAGCCTAAAATTGTGGTCCAGCCTCTCTGCCACCTAATGCATTACGGGCCCTTTTCTTTGTGGCATAACTTATATATGCGTTCTTTTTGGTTGAATTTTGTTAAAATTATATAAATTTTAAAACATAGATATTTCCTAAAAAAATAAAATTATTTTTCATATGTTCTTTTTATGGAGAAACAATAAATCACAGTGTGCTGTTCATGTAATTTATGTAATTTTGTATTGCAGTGTGTTTTGTTCAATTTTTGAGTTTGTTAGTTGAAGCAAAAACAGTTGTACAGGAGGGAGCTGAGGAAGATAATGAAATTAACGACAAGACAACAAAAAAAAACGTATATGATTTTGGGGTTCAAATACAGAAAGTGTCTGCCAATTTTAGTATTCAGTTTTCTGACATTTTTCTGATTCCTTTCCTTTTCCTTCTTACAGTCTCTCTCAGTTCTCAATCCAAATCCCTTCCCCCATTCTTCTTATGCCCTTCCATTTAATCTCTTGTTCACATATTTTGAACATTTGAGCTCCTTCAACATACTATTCAAGGAAAACTTCTAGTATCTTTGCTATAATATTTTACAAAATAGTTATGAACTATGGATTATTTTTTTAAAAAAATTTGAGACCTATATATGTAACTCTTTCCAATAGTTAATTTGTAATGAAAATTTAATAATTGCAATTATTTTATCTTAAATATGCCTTTATATACCCCAATTTTGGTTTTATTATCAATTCATCTAGAAGCTAGCGCTTTTAAAATTAGGTGATGATCTTGAAATTTAAACTGTGGGTTCTTCTTATTTTTGTTATGTTAAACAGCATAAGGGGCTTAAAAATTATTTAAAATGAAGTGGGCTGAATTTTCAATTTTCTTATACAAAAATATTTGGGTGATTTAGGTTCCGAGACTCATCAGGACCAAGATATACCCTTAAACTCAAAGAACACTTGCAAAGTTATTTATAAATTACCTACCAATATGATTCTTATATCCGCGTTAAGATTCAACTCACCGTAATAAAAGAAATTTCCATTCATTTAAGGCCATCCCAGCTCCTAACAGACAATGACCCAAGAGCATTGAAGGCTGAATATTTGTGGCCATTTAGGGGAAATGGCTAAATGGTCAGATGTCATTCATGTGAAGTGTGGGCCCACGTGGAGGGAAGCCCATATTTCGGAGCATATGACTTGGTGGTTGAGTACAGTCATGTGGAAAGGAGCCCACATTAGCACATAACCCTCTGATTCATTTGGTGTCCTCATCTCTGAGCTTGCCTTTTGGCGAGCATATTTTATCATTGGAATAAGGAAAATAAGGAAATCAAGCAGAAAATGATGTCCTATATTGAATAAAATTAGTTGTTAAGAAGAGCTATGCATGTGAGAATTATTCCTAAACTTGATACGCTCATTTTTTTTTTTGACAATAAACTAATTGATATTTAGAATTACATTCAATTCTGACTAATCTAAATCGAGTCAACTTAAATCCTAAATCATGTAGATCTTTTAAAAACTTTTAGCACATTCATATAAACTTAAACTCAAGAAATTATGCTTTAGTGGAGCTTATTATTTTCTGCCAACCAACACCTGTTAGTCTATAGACTTTTTTTTTTGTCTTTATGTATTTTATCTGCATATACTGATATCACCATATGGAACCATGCACTTTCTTCTGCATTCATGAGTACAATATGTCATACATGAAAAAGTGGACTTGCTGGCCTGCATTTTCTTCGCCACTTGCTTCTAAAATGAATGGAGACAATGGCCTTAACGTACGGCCTTTAATATCCACAGTGGATTCCAGCTTATGTTCTCCATGTATGCCTGAACACAGTACTGTAGACTGTGGTGCTGCGGTTTTATCTGGTTCTGGTACGAATGGAACATTTCATCATAAGCACATTTGGGTTCCAGGGACAACATATGATGCTTGATTAGCCTGATGAAGGTGAAGTTCTGATATGATACCTGCAAATCCATGTTATGTTGACGGACTTCAGACACAGCCAACGAGAATGCACGTGCAGATGATTCAAAGGACGAGATTAATGTTGCTCCAGTCCGACAGGCCAGAACTGATAAGAGATCAGCAACTTAAACTATAGTAAAGGGAATAGATATAAACGTTCCTAGTGTTCATATTCTAGTTTGTTCATGCTTTGACACAACAATAATGTCATAATATGGCAATCTGCATGCTGCAAAATAGGCATTTCTTTGATGTAAAACATGCATGGCTCTGATAAGTTTGTCTCTACCAGGTTGATGAGCTCCATCTGGCCTATTTATTTAATTTCATTCAGCCTGTTGTTTGTCTTTTATATATTTTGCCTGGGACAGAGGCTTCTTGGATGGTTATAGAACAACAAGAAATCATGCTTATAATCTTCAAAATTTGAATGGATTGATTAGTTCTTGTTGCATATATTATGATCTTGAAAGATTTGGACCACTGTATGGAACAGATCTGCCATGACATGTGGCACTGCTCCACCTGCTATTGGATTGATGAGGCATGTCCAATGATATAGTTTGCTGTTAACAATGCTTCTGGTTTTATATATTCTTACAGGCATTGAATTAAGAAGGTGAAGGCACAATCAAAATCACTAAATGATGATTGATAAGTAATGTTTCATTTTCTCAAATGATTCTGGTTTTGAAGTTCTAGATAGACTGCATTTAGGTTGCTGGTGGTGCGTTTAAAGAAGTTGAAAAGTCAGGCATGAGTTGACTTGATTTGGAAAAGAAGTGAGAAATTCCCATAACATAGACTTGGGTTGAAGAAAAGGTAGACAAATAGATGGGCTAATAAGTTCATCTCATCTGAAAGTTTGGGTCAAGATGTAGGATCAAGTCCATTTATGTGCATCATCTCATGTAACACCTAGTCCACATGGATCATTCCTTTTAAAAAGGCTTTCCCAAACCCAACATGAAACTTTTAAGAAACCACTACCTATACTTTATATTAGGGTTGTGACTTGGTCTGCTGCTTATGGGCTAACCAAGGTCCATAATATGAGCCCAACAATGTGGAGCTAAAATTAATTATGTAATCCATAAATTATTTATTTGATTTTGAGTTTGTAATCTAATGTCATGAAAATTTCTTTGGAAGTAGAAGGTTGCAAAATCAAAATCTTTTTATAATCTCTTGCCATTGATGTCTACCTTTCTAACTTAACAAAAAAAAAAGTATAGAAAATTGATCACAACCCAAAAGTTGAGTATTAGGAGCATAGTCTCTGCTCTTATATATTCTTACCAATTACTATAAATCTAAAGTAGCCATCAATTATATCAATATATACTTTTTGTGCATGCATGCTTTCATATAAACTTTTTTCCCATTTAATTTATTGGGGGTCAAAGACATGTCATCATACTTAGACTAAAATTAATCATGAAACAGATTGTCATGACCCCGCTGACCAAAAATATAATTAAACCTGTATAATAACAAAAACCAAAGAAGACATTAATTGCAGGCTTTTATTTCCACCACTTCGGAGTATTAAATAATAGATAATATTATACATAATTAAAATAAAGAGTTAGTTGTCTTACAGATTCAAAAAAACTTAAAAACATTGATTCTCTTACATATGTCAGTTACATGAACATATCTCTAATTAGTTGCCTCGCAAGTTTGCTTAATTTATAACAAAACGTGGGTTACGTTTATATATATATATGTGTGTGTGTGCGCGCGCGCGCGTACATGTTCTCTCTTTGAATTAGGTCTATGAACTTTATTTATATATTTAATTAAATAATGAAGTCAAATTCAGGGTTAGATGCATGTAACGAATCAGTAAAGGAGGTTGAAGCACATGTGCATATGCAATTGAACTTTTGCTTTCTTTAATTATAAGTATTATGACTAATTAATTAATGGAAGAGACATGAAACACACTTGCAAGTACGTACTGCCTAGTTAAATCAAGATTATCTTTTTGACCAAACTATTTTATTCAACAAACTATATATGTCCAAGTTAAAGGTCCCTGGATCATCCAAGCTAGTTCTCACAGCCACAACTTCAGATTAATCACTTGCTATCTCCATACTCCTCTCCTCTTTTATTATAAGATCTAATTTTTTGAATGAGTCTGTCCCTTTTTATAAGATCATCTTTGAGTTTGTCTGAGCATTTAATGCAGTATTACCTATTTTACCTCTAATTTAATGTATTTAATATATATATATTTTTCATTTATTTCACTATTACTCTCTCAATTTATGTATTTATATATAGGGGTATATTTAAAAAAAAAAACTGCATTTGCTATATATTAATTATTTTTAACAAATTTTAACTGTTTTCTTAAATCACGTAATTTAGTTAAAAGGATCTTATAATAAGAAACAGAGTAGTATATATTAAACGCCAGCTAGTTGGAAGTAAATAACAATATGTGGTTCAAGGATCTAATTAATTTAAAAAGTAGACTAATTGTTCAAATGAGGTCGAGCGCAATTGATGGTTCAATGATCTGATTAAATCCAATTGAGATTGTCACAAAAAAATGCGTACCATTGACATGGAATCGTTTTTTTAACAAAGTACTACCTCCTGTCTTTAATATAAGAATTACTCCTTCGGTTCTTAATATAAGACTCATTTAACTAATTTAATTAGATTAAGAAAGTTAGGTAAGTTAGTTAATTATAAGAAATATGACATGTTTTTCCTAAAATACCATAATCATCTTTCTTAATACCTTCTCTCCCTCTTCTACTTGATTATGGTTGAGGGAGTATCTATAGGGTAATTTAGAGAAAATTGATAAATATGAGAAATGGTTCTTATATTTAAGAGCAAAACCAACTCAACAGTTGGGTCCTATATTAAGGACCAGAGGAGTAGTTAATTAATTTGGGTATATTAAAAAAATTAGTCAAACTAATTATTTGTAATAAATAAGTGTTGTTTTTCCTAAAATACCCTTACTAATCAAATATCATTTGATAAAATATTTAACATGTGTAATTACTATAAAGATTACCTTAGAAAAATGAAAAAAGATGAGAGATAAAGAAGATTGTAATATTATATTTAGGATAAAATTGAAAATTAAACTATGTCTTATATTAAAAACCGGGGTAGTACTTATTATAAATTATTGGGAAAAGTACGCTTGATTCATTTGACGTTTTATTTTAGTTCTTTGATTTTATAAAGTATATCTTTTTTGTCCTTTAATCAGATGTTGATAAAAAAAAAATGATGTTAAATATTGACAAAATATTTTCAAAATCTAACATATTAGGTTTATTTTTCAAAACAATAATTATTGTAAAAAAAATCATTGTTTGAGACTAATAATGTTATTATTAGAAAACTGAATTTTTTAAAAAATAAAATTAAGAGGTCAAATTGAAACCTTTTATATAAAGTTAGAAGATCAAATGTGTACTTTTACCTATAATATTTTACTATTTACACACACACATATTATATCCTATCAAAACAAACTTAAAAGATATGTAAGTTTAGATATTCTTTGAGGCACATCTGTTGTTTTGAAAATTAGACTGTACTAGTTGGTTCATCAATCAATTAACAGCTAATAATCCAAACAATAATCTGGTCAAGAATACATTATGAATAATCATCTTTCTTAAGAATTAGGCAAACATAATCAACAATTGGGTTTAATTAGTGGGTTTTTATTAAACTGATTAGCAATTGAATTGGTTTGTTGTTGGTGAATAATTGAATTGGTTTTAGACGACAGTTGATTTTACATGGTCTTAGACGACCAAAGAGCAACCTCCAAAATTCCTTAATCACAAATGCATCCACTACTATTGAACCATGGACTCCTCCTGCCTAATATAACTTTCACAAAGAGCCATGAATAATGCAATTTTAGTCTCATTGCATAGGCCAATCTAATTTTTTAAAAAATGAGAATAATTGTTGTACAAATTTAAAAAGGAAATTAATGGTTAAAAGCATATGTTTGGAAATTTTATTGATAAAAAAGGATTTGAATGAGCGGGTATAACTCATATTTAGTGAGTACAATTCTTTTTTAGTTGTGTGCAACACATCTTCAGCTATATAGATGACTTTTATTCTCAAGTCTTTTGTGCACAATTGAAAATAGATTGCATATGCCTGAGAAAGAGTTGCACTTGTTGAAAATTAGTAGCATGTGATCCCTTTAGCTATAAAGATTTCCAAACAGGTATTTTTAACCAAAATTTTTAATTAAAAAATGAAGAACAATGAATTGGTAAACGATTTTGTTTTCTTTTTCGGATCACAAAGGGTAAGGGAAATGCTTAAGGCAATAATTGGGATCGAACCCACAAAGATAGTCATGTCATTAACAAGGGCATTGGCTAAACAATTTCTTTTATATGGAAAGCAAGGACACCAAGTAAACTTGGGTGAAGATGAGGAAGCCTACATATATATGACCCCAGATGGTATTTAAATTTTTGTTTTAGGAGGGAATAAGAATCAATAATTGGAGGCACAGAGAGAAAACACATAAATTTCTGAAGCGTCAGTTACAGCAAAGCTGGTCTTACCTATTCCTAACAATGAGCAGCTTCTACCTTCATTAAAAAGCTATATAATTAATTAAGAAAAGAATAATTATGTGTTTAATACATAATCTTGATGTTTAAGGAATACGAGACACTTGGGTAATATTCTAATCGTCTTAAATCATACAGTGAAGAACAAGAACCTTGTGCTGGTTCATGAACTTGAACAATGTTTGACCACATTATAGGAGTTGCAGGTTAATGGTAGACAAATAAATATTCTTGTCTGACAGATTCATTTAGGTTGCTCCCATGTATTATAATTACTAAAACCCATAATCTTCCCTTTGTGACGAGGACGATTTATTAGCTGGACTTCTCCCACTTTTTATCTTCTTATCACAAATCTAGAAAAGTTCATCATAGATATAATGCTAAAACAAGCTTGAGATTCTTAGGGGGAAAATGCTAACTATGCAGATAATAATCTTAATTAGGGTTTTGTGCATGAATCTCTCCGTACTGCAATTAAGTAATATCGATCGGAGGTCCTAATTCATTATTTTTTCCAAACTACATAGATATGATTTTTTTTCACTGTACAGAGTTTGGAGTAATAGTTTATATAGGTTATGGTCTATAACAAATTTTTAGTCTTAATTTAATGTAGTATATATCCCGCATAAATTTTGGATGAAGTAACTAAATTTTCTTAGTTGCAATGAGTTGGTAGTCAAAAGCGACTGGCATTTAAGAGCGAAAGGAATATTATCATCTACAAGTAATATTTCATTAACCCATGCAAATCATTAAAAGGAAAAAAAAAGTTTGGCCTGCTAGTAAAGAATTAATCATAAAAAGAGTAGACTAGTTTGGGACCAGTTGTATCAGAATTAGGCATGTACCACAAATTGTAACTAATTTTGGCAGGCTTTTTCACAAGTTTTCTTGGGAAGCCAGCAACATATATATAATTAAACCTCATGGGGATATATTTAATTTTGATTAGGTTTTGCTGATAAAATCAACTAAATTGATTTAAATTTCATGAAGAAAGGATCTGAAGTGTGTTGGGTGTTAAGGAATATATATATATGTGTGTGTGTGTGTGTGTGTGTGTGTGTGTGTGTGTAAATGCATGTAAGGAAAGAAATGTTTACATATAAATAATAGTTAAAGTGGGAATATTGAAGAAACAGAGGCACATTACACATGGCAGCCTTAAGCAAGAAAAGCGAAGCTTTATTGTGTGGGGGGAGGGGTCACATTCTATAGTGACTCAACACTGAGAAGAAGCAAACAAACCAAACCAAAATGCTGAGAGAAGAAGAGAACATTATTGTTCTTCCGACACATCAATTGAATTCATCCTTTTCCCCTTCATATTTCATTTCTCTCCCCCACTCACCTATTATTATCATCATTATTTTATATTCTTATTATTATTCTCTTTTGTTTTAAATCTCATCCCTAGCTTCACTCCATATACCTTACTATCACAGTAGAAAAGGGTGAAAAATATTACATCGATGCCTTGTTGTTATCTTGTACAAATGTTAATAAAAATGATAATTGATTTAGGGAGGAGGTTTGGCCTAAAATAAGAGGTGTTTCGTTTTTAGTTTATAATTGATTTTGAAATGTATAGATATGTTTGGATATTTTTCTAGAAAACGATATGTAGTTTTAGCTCGTCTTATCTAAGTAGGCTCTCACATCAGTCAAATATACCTAATGCGGTTTTCTAAAATTAGTAGGTATGTCTAAGAATATGACAAATGACATCATAAAATCATCTTCCGCCTGTTAATAAAATACGACCTCCAACCCTACATGTAAGAATTAGAGATAACTAATTAATTTGTATAGATTAAGAAAATTAGTAGTTAATTTAGTTATTTATAAAAAAAATGTTTATTGGTTTCCTTTTACCACCATTTTAATTATTTGCATTGAAAAATACTTCCTTGATGAAAAACCTCCTTAACACATGTAATCAATGGGAAGAATTTAGGAAAAAATTGTAAATTTAAGAGATAAAATGAATTGAGGAATTATATCTAGAACCAAAACAAACCCCTCTTTATATTGAAGACGAGAGGGAGTATGAAAAGTGTAGTGAAAAGTTATAAAACCCTGCGATTCATCTAGAGTTTTATGCATGCAAATGCAAATATAACTCATTTTAGATACAAATACTAAGAGTTAATTGGTATGGATCTAGTTGTCTTACTACTACTACTACTATTATTATTGAGTGGTAGGCAATTCTCAATTAGTTTATGCAGACGCCATACCTTTACAGCTCAGTTTTGTTTGTGGGCAGAATGAAGGCCATGCAAGGCTTGAGAATAGGCTGCTTGGTCAACCTGCAGGTGCTTGATCTCCTTAATCTTCATATCTTGATCTTGTCCCCATCATCAATTATTATTATTATTTCTCTCTACTTTAGTTTATGCAAATATGTATTCCTTAGTTCTATAGAACTGGCAAGCACTTGGTATATATATAAATATAATTGTGCTAAGGCATAGTCATCTATCATTCAAATCTATGTCATCTAAGATATAAAAGTATGCATGAAAGGGAAGATTAAAACCCCTATATTTATATATGAATGCCATGTATATTATATATCATACTCAATATGTTAACTTATTTCTTTTGGATCTGATGATCATATAATAATATATCAACTTCTTTTAATTTGTCTGTACGAAAATAAATAACCCCAAAGATAATTTTTGATCTTTTATAGTTTAATTTGGTTGATACAAATGAAGAACAGTTAATTGAATGTGTTTAAAATAGGAAATAAATCTACCTTACATCAATACAATTTTTTTTTGAAATCACATCATTCAGTTTATAAAGAATCACATGATCTGTGCATGTGTATATCAGTACGTACTATATATCTCAAACCATGATTAATCACTTCAATTTCCAATGGAACCCTTAAAAAAGGATTATTTGAATCAATGATTGACCAGCAAATCACCAATTTGGATTCCTTACATACACAAAAATAAATGTTTAAATTATATATACATATATCTATAGAGAGAGATGCAACTAGAGGTAATGGGTATAAATTGAAAGGTAAAGATACAATCAACATCCTAATTTTATTTCTCAAGTATATCCAACACCCTAATCTTTTTAGTTGTGCCATTTTACCCATAATCTTTTAAATTTAGTGCAATCTCACTTTTTTTTAATTTTTTAATGTAATTATAATTTGGTTACTTTGCATGTAAGTCGAATAATTTGATAAAAGGAACAAAAATTGTTAATTTTAACTGTGAAGATGAATAAAAGAAAAAAGTAGTTTTAAATAAATTAAAAATGGTAAGATTGCATCAAATTTAAAAGATCATAAGTAAAAATGTACCACTAAAAATATTAGAGTGTTAGGTGGGCATTTATCTTGAATTCAATTTAATGTGGGCCTCAGATAGTTTATCTTTTTTTTTTTGGGTACTTATTTTCTTTGCAAACACATGAATATGGAATAGGGAATGAAATTGAGAGAATTGCAATAAAATGTCAAGCAAAAAATATATTTACATAAAAACCTCGTAACAGCTGAGTAACTTGTAATATCAATTCTAACACAGAAAATGACAGTGAGTTTCTTTTGCCATTAGAACTTTTTAACAATTATTTCTTGACTGGAGAGTCATTCTACCAATGCAATGTGAGAAAATTTCTAATATGCAGTAACAGTACAGTACGAGAGAGAAGAAAAATGCATGTTGTTGTAATTTTGACGCAGAAGAATACACAGTCACACACACACACTCAAGTGGATGTGCACAATTTTAATTGGATGGAAGGAATACAGAGAGGGGGGTTTTTGCAGAGAGGGGAAAAGTACAAAAAAGGACTGTCTCTTCCCCAATTATGAAATTCCCCAAACTTGAATTATTGAATCTCTGCCACCCTCCATACCTCTCCCTCTGCTCACGGGCCTCCCCCACTCTCTCTTTTGGACCACTTTGCCCCTCCCCTTTCCTCTTCTTTACCTCTTCGGGTTCTTCCCTGACCTTCCCCACTGTTTTCTCTTTCATGCCCTCTCTCACTCTCCATTTCTACATACCTGCCCAACCCTCCTCCCATTTTCATCTCCATTTTAATTATTCCCCACTTAAAGTTATTGCTCTTTCTTTTTTAAAAAAAAAAAAATTATGAACGATGACTTTGATGCTTTTAATTTGTTTTGTTTGGTTTAATTAGTTGATGAATCTGTACGTACAACATGTCGTGGCTAGTTGTCTACAATGCTAGCATGTCCGTGGAAGAGGGAACACTGTAATTATCTCGTTCAACCCTGTCCTTTTTGGTAATTTCATCCCTGGTCTTCTTTCCTTATATTCATCAAAACCCTCCAACGGAAGAAAGAAATAAGGTTAAGAAGGAGATCCACCATGGAAGGAGAAGGAGATCACAGTCACTCATCTAATTCTATCTACAGAGAGTGTCTTCGAAACCATGCAGCCAGCCTCGGCAGCTACGCCACCGACGGCTGCGGCGAGTTTACCCTCGACGACACATCTCCGGGAGGGTGTCTGCAATGCGCCGCCTGCGGCTGCCACCGGAACTTCCACCGCAAGGTGACGTTCCCACCACCTCCGAGGGGGTTCAGCCGGCCGGAGCTGACGGGGGAGCTGATGGAGTACAGCGGCGGGGAGGCGACGCCGCCGAGCAGCGGGATGATGGAGGCGGGGGAGAGGACGACGTCGGGAACGGGGAACAAGAAGAGGTTCAGGACGAAGTTCACGGCGGAGCAGAAGGAGAAGATGATGGGATTTGCAGAGAAGCTGGGGTGGAAGTTGCAGAGGAAGGATCTAGACGATGAGATCGAGAGGTTCTGCAGAGGAGTGGGAGTGAGCCGGCAAGTTTTCAAGGTTTGGATGCATAACCATAAGAACTCTTCTTCATCTTCTTCTGCTAATTCTACCGGCAATGCCTCCTCTCTTACCCAGTAATATATATATATATATATATATATATCTCAGAGAGAGTATTGTACTCATCAGACTAATTAAGCAGAAAGACGATTAGTTCTGAATCTTTATATTTATGGCCTTTTTTCGCTTCCTTAATCTGCATGCTTGCTTGTAATTTATCGTCATTGCGTCAGCATACGGAAATCTATAAAGCTCTCTATTATTTTTGGGTGATGTTTGCTGATTCATTTTTAGACATATTATAGGAAGATTAATAACACTGTTCATACTAATTAATGTAAGTGAACATTAAGACGAAAACCAATATAACCTAATATCAAATTTCCCTCAATATATATAATAATTTGAATTATAATTTTAATCATTTATATATGCGTATGTTCTTGTCAATTCTTTTGACTCCGTTTCTTTTTTTTTTTTGGAGAATCAGTTTGCGATGTACAACACTAGAATTCTATTATGTATTGTAGAGTTACATTGACGAGTAATATTTTTTTTCTCTTAAATTCATTTACTCTCATTTGTCCTCGGGTCTTTTTCCTTCTAAGTACATCTACATAATACGATAGAACATCTAAATTCGAACATGATGTGAAAGTTGCAAGAATAATTCATTAATAAGCTATGGGAGTGACATTGAGGTGATCTTCTCCTTTTCTTTGATAAATATTGCAGATCTACATAGCTTAACTGAGGCATTGAAACCAAATTTAGGGAGGGAATATTAATAAAGGGCTTTATGTTTACTTTTATTTATTTGATTTTTTGGTAATGGTTGATATACTGTGAAAATGCAGCTATTTCTACTGATCATGTATGTGAAGGTTTGATTTGGTTGGCTAAGGAAATTAATCGAAGGAATTAAAATTCCCAATATACCCGCAAATTGCAAAAATAGTGTTATCAATCATGTAAATTGATTTCCATCATGCGTCTTGCTCAATAACTAACAATACATGTTTTTTTACCATAAAAAAATAAATTATATATATTATTTCTCATGATTAGTAAATAGTGTTATTATATGTGTTGGTGCATTAATTCATACTAAATTTTTAACTGTTGAATTAATGCCAGATTGATTATGTTTAATAATTTATTAGCACTACAGTTAATAACTAAGTTCTTTTGGCCTTATCCGGGGGAAAATTAAAGACTCAAAGCTAGTTAAATCTTAAAGATCATTGTCTGTCTATCTAGGTTGAGACCAATAGATGAGGGCAAGTTAGGTATAATTAATAAGCTGAGCTACTTATGGTAATTAAAATAAAAGGGGAAAAGTTATATTACCTAAATTAATAAACAGCACAGCAAATGATGGTTGCTTCTTCTTTCTGACATGAAGGATAAAGACGAAAAATCTGACCCCATACGAATGGATACAAAGGGTGTTGTAATTTTCTCCCCTTATTATAAGAATCCCAAGTTATTCTTACGTGATATTCGCACTCTGTGTGTGCATTAATTGATCGCATTAATATTAAAAAGAGTGCAATTATTTGTTATTTTAAAACGTAAACTTTTGACAGATATAATATGTGTTCTTTCTAAGAAATAAAATTATTTAATAATTTTTCTCGTTATATTAAAAATAAAAACACAATTTTTTGAGCCTACGAAACTTTGTTCTTATTATTACACCGCGCAGACTTACAAATAGTACAATTCAGTATAGATTATATATTTTTTATTAATAATAAAGCTACGGTTTATGTAATACATAGACAATCAATTTCATTTGGCATGCAAAACACTACTATTTCCGGTTTTTAATATAAAAACCAATTCGGATTGAATTTGCTCCTACTTATAAAACTTTAATCCACTTTGTCCCTCTAAATTTATAATTCATTATATAAAGTATCTATGTTGATTTTTTTTATATATATATATATATATAATTTCTATTCAAGGTCATGATTAAAAAGAGTATTTTGTGAAAATTAACTCATTACAAATAACTAACTTAACTAATTTTCTTAATCTACTTGTAGTTAAGTAGCTTTTATATTAAGGACTAGAAAAGGTAGCATAATAATTAAGGGACATTAATTTTCATAATATGTGTCAATCGTTTAATATAAAGAACGAGTAGTGACAATCGTTTAATGTTATAAAATATTAGGAGGTTTCATGCATTATAAGAAGCACGATAAATGAGTTATATATATATATATTTATATGTCATTTAAATATGCAACGATTAATTTGATGTAAATTTTATATTTCAAGTTGATGTTGATAATTACTGTTGAACATATAGTTTTCATCAATCTGGGGAAAAAAACTTACAATGATGTATAAAGATAAGTGCTTAAAATTCTGGGGAAAAAAAGTTTTGTGCTTCATATATTAAAGACATGCAAGATGTGCATGAAGGGTGTAAGAACACCTAAATCTGGAAGAGGATTTTCCAATTAGGAATTAGTAGACTTATTACTTAATGTAAAATACATTTGAAATGCTCAAAAAAAAAAAAGGTTCGATATCCTATTTAATTACAGCCAATTTCCCAACGTCACTCAGAAGTATAAAGTGAAGCTAATCAAATCCTGCAAGTAATAAAGATAACACAAGCCTCAATTTCAGCCTCCCCACCTTGAAGAGCAGAGCCAATAATGGCCTATTGATTCATTGGGAAGTAGAGATCTCCCACAAATGTTGTCCTCAAAACCTGAATTAGAGAAGCCAGGAACTGATGAAATGCAGGCCAAGGAATAATATGGGATGATGAGAAAGAGAGGTTGGATGAGGACCACAAATGAAAGGAGAGTGGTAAGAGAGGGAGCAATATAACCTTGCACTGTACGCAATTTTCCAAAAAGGCAAGAAATTTCATGTTAAGGTGTCCCCTTCATCCACAAGAAAGCCAAGAGAGGTAGAATTGCACATACACCCAGATGGCTCCCACTCTGAGATCATATTGCATGTGGATCTTGAGATGATCCTGCTTCCACTATTTGTCTGCCAAAAGCAACAATGAGTAGTATTGTGTATCTATATATGAATGGAAGAGAGAGAGAATCTTATTAGAGAGGCATATACATACACATACATTTGTTTGGAACCGAGAGACAGGAGCAGGTTTTTGGTGTAACCCACCACACTTTCTGCTTTGAATTGCCAGTACACGGTTCTGCCCTTCCAATTAGGGACAACAGATAAGACAGCACATGCCTCTCATCAACTTGCAACCTACCCACATTTCCTATATCTCCCTTCCTTCTTCCTCCTTTTACTCAATGTCCCCTTTCTTCCCTCTTTTTTTCCCCCCTATACAAGAGGCTTCCGCACAGAATAATGTAGGCTCAGTGAGTGCTTTTTAACCTTTCACTTGGTATGCAATAATTGGTGGAATTCTAATGAGACTTGATTGAGTGTGTTTATTTTATAAGACAAAAAAATCTACTTGACATGCCTTTGTTGAATAAAATTATAGAAATGATCAACAGTATAACTTGTCATACTGAACTAGCTTCTCAAAGGCAACAGCATAAAAAACAATACAACCTGTCTGAATTCCTGCCAATGATCGAAGAGTTTGGCTCCCCATTTTATGTTATAAGCATATTGGGTTGATTTTCAATCTTCAGCCCGAAAATTCAATCGTCTTTGCTTTTCGATGAAGCAATTCGATATGCAATTGGTTCATAGGCCACGTGACAAAAGAAATAAAAATGAAGATATTTATATTTCACCCAAAAAAACAAAAAAAGATGTTTATAAGCTTAGCTTTTGAGTTGCTCTACAAGGGCAGAAAAATAAGGGATTGGATTCTCTCCACTTCTATCCATTTCTCATTTTAATCATAAGATTGAAATTTAAATGGTCCAGATTTCATATGTAATAAAATTATTAATAAAATAAATAAAATTAAATGACTGAATTTTAGACATCAGGATTTAAAACAATAGTAAAAATATTCATTAAAATCATTTCATAAAACATGACATCTGAATTGTTTAAATTTTAATCCTGATGGGAGATGGATAGAAATATATCCTTTCTTAAAAAAATAATAAACTGAGATCGGCCCAATATGTAATCAGACATTGAAAACACGGTAAGTTGACAATACGCGCGTTTGAAAAGATGCTAACATAGCGGACGACACTATTATGCCACCCCACCCATTGTTCTTTGTAGGGCATGACTTTTCATAGGGTCTGAGAGTTGTACGAATTCAACCCATTAGCATGCATATAATTACATGGGCTCAAAGTTATCCTCTTTCCCCAACTTCCACTGGCTTTCCAACCCCAGTTATATTTTCAGAGTACTTAACATAACGTTTTGAGTAGCGTTGGAAATAGAAATCTAGTGTGTCTAAAATGATGTCGTGTTCTCTCACCCAACCCGGCCAGTAAAAAGGTGGGAGCATAATATAGACAGCATTGCTTTTCCTTTTTATACACATAATATGGACCGCATAATAAATGCATTTGTTTTATATTTTTCACGTTTTGGCGTGAGCAAAAACAAAAACTACAATTCATGATCTCGCATTGAGATGAAGATGGATATTATTGTCCATTGCAATCATCAATATTTCAAATTTACATTCAATATAAAGCGCGGGGTGTATAAAGTAAATGGCAGTCGCTCTCTCAGTTTCATGCGCCAAACGCATAAGCGGAGAGCCCAAATAGTTACAGCAGTACAAAATCACGAACAAAACTTGGCGGAATCCGCACAAAGAGGATCATGATAAGCTATGTCAATCACCCTGTCTATTGTATTTCTCCTTCACCACTAAAGCGGCAGCTCTGTACCACGTGGCTGCAGCCATAGCCCCAGGATCAGGAACCGATGAAAGAATCTCTCCAGATACATAGGTTGATCGCCCAGCCTGCACAATGATACCTGTCAGATCCGCAGACAACTCGCAGTGCTACTATTACCCTTTATATTTACTAACTTTAAATAAATCATCAATATGGAACAGTTGAATGCACCAAGAAAGAGACTTTATGACAGTACCCAGAAATCAATTTCTAGCATGCCGCTACTGTCACAGATACGGCACTCTATCATAGTCTAATATTCATCCAACCAGGAATTCTTCCAATTTTTAAATCTTCTATCTCTCAGCAGTCAATCATTTGTCAAGCAATACAGCTTAAGCCCCATGGATATGTTAAGTAACTCTTCGATGGATCCCCCCTCTACTTCTAATTCTAAGAAGTCTTTATAACTGCTTCTCATCGGTTTGGTTAAAGTAAATCTACATGAGCATCTCAACTATTGAATTAACAGGAATTAACAGTCAAACGTCAATCATACTCAAGCCATCCTGACCTGACCAGTGATCGCCCCCTCTAAACTTCATGTTACTCTTCTCTCCCAAGCCTCCATAGTCAATGCACCCCACAATCAGCTCACAGCATTCCAAATCCAACAACTTGCCAGACATTCCAAAACCCAACATCTTGCTAGACTCAAAAGTCATTCTTGTTCGATATGCTTTTTCTCTCTAAAATAGTCCTTTATTTTCTCATGCACTACCTTCTGTAAAATTTCTTCCAGTGTTCCTTCTGGAATGATGAGAAGCAGGTCTTAGATTGTACTTGTTCATCAAGGAAGCTAGCAAGTAAAAGAAATCCTCCATGCAACAATGAATTAAATATCCCAATTCTGAAAACAGACCAGACCACTGATCTCTGTTATAAAATATAACAACAGTAGAGCATGTTGCCCACGAAAGAAGTCAGGCTTTAGGGATCGCACATCAAGAGAGCACGACTCAAGTTTCAAAAACAAGAAAAGTCATTATGCTTTCAAAAAGACTATAGAGGAATCATTCAGGGTTTTTGCAATCAAGGCCAGTGTTGAAATCAGTTAAACCCCCCCCCCCAAACACACACCGAAAAAAAAAAAGCCCCCAAGGCTCGGGGAGACATAAATGTTGTGGCATGAAAAGGTTTGTCGAAACAGTGTTGTGGAGGTCGCAACAGCTCGTTTTAACTATCTAACTATCAAGGGCAGTGTTCAAATTAATTCTTCTCCCCTATGATATAAATGATTGTGCGATTCTTTTCCCTGCGTTTTGGTTGTCTTTCAATCCACATTTACAAAATTGCAGCCCCTTGGCAACCTCCAATACGAATCTTCCGTATCTTTTGAAGAAAATTAGCCATATCCCATCCACCAAGTAGTTTTAAGGAGGCATGTCTTGTACATTGAAAATAGTCCTCTAGGGTAAAGTCAGTTACATCCTCTTCTGTATCCAATAAATACTGCCAAAAGAATAGAGAATAATCATTGATCGTCACCTGTGCTTGCATGTGCTTAGTTGACTCGGCTCCAGCTATTGCAGCTTCAGATGAGACAACAAAAGCAGTGGAAGGCTCATCCCCAGCATTTAACCTCTGTAAAATCAAACACATGAGTATCTCATAAAGTTGTATCAACATCGCATATCAACCAACAAATATTGTGGACACCTCTTGCAGAACTGACAATGCCGGAATAAGGGCATCTAACAATGTTCTATAACCAGCACTAGCACCACCATATTTACTGATAGCAGCAATGGAAGCAGCAAGTGCTTCAGCCCCTGAATAAAAAGAATAAATGAGGGTTTTGCTATCCAAACAAGACAAGATGAAAAGATATAGAAGGGCAAAAATCTAGCCTAGAAGTTGTCACATTTGAAGAATCTTCTCACATTGTTTTCCCATGACACCAGAGTTCGAGCTAGATTTCAGCTGTGTTGATGCTGCCTTACAAAAGATGGTATATCTGTTTGTTTTGGGGAGTGGGGGTGGGGGAAGTAAATGTATAAATAAACGTGAAAAATGCCTCAGAAGAAATAAATATCTAGTTTAAGAAAGATAGAGAAATGGAATAATACAGAATCCCACTTGTTCCTCCCATAACTCTTCCCATTGATGAGCCAATTTCATTAACAGTTTCTGCAGCATCATTCAGCGGATAACTGTAAACAACATATGGAAACAGATCAGGCCCACTAGCAATTCGCAACAACAAGCATTTTGCAGCAACTAACATTGGTTCGGGAGCTATGAAGCCAACGATATATCTCAAATCTCAATGCTCTACTTAACCCAACATTTCAAGAAAGTAACAGATCAGTGGTCACCATTGATCCAGACAGTCAACATTCACCACAACATATGGTTGTTTTAAACTTAGTACGTTAACTCCAACATAAATGCCACACAAAAAAAAAATACAAATCTGCGTTGATAGCTGATCACTTGAACTCAAATAATCAACATCATAACAATACACAGTTGTACTTGAGTTAACAACACTTTAGCACCGCAGCACATATAATAAAGGAATACGTATTTGGGTGGGGTGGGTGATTTTTGGCTGAACAAAGGGTGATTTTTATAGATACAAATGTATCTGCACATACAGACATGCACATTATCATCTATCACATCGTCACATGCACAAATGCATATCAACACACAAGAACATGGTCGTGTACATAAACACACGCATACCAATACAGGCAAACACATATATAGCCACACCTATGCATGCTTGCATAAACACGTGAACTTGTGTATGAGCATGCATACAGGCAGACATTCACAGACAATTGATTTTATAAATACTGCAGTTAGCCCAACAACATATTTTGAATATCACGAATTTGAATTGTCAATTTCATATTACTCACATATGGGATTCCATGAAATTTTAGATACTACAATCCAATTACAACCAAGATACTTTTCTAGATAGAAGTTTACAAGAGTCAGAAAGTCCAAGAAAAATGCATAAAGTATTCTTACCAATGAACTATGCATTGATCGTCCACAACCATTATACAACCATACAATCAAAACGAGTAAAGGAAAACAAAATAAATCCAAGCAAGATAGAGCATATAGAGCTTACTTTTTAATGTCCTCAAGAATTGCTTTTGCGCCTCTACACATCTGCATAGAAAGATAAATCAAATACAAGTCATGCACACAATACATCAGCAAATATAAAACTGATAAATTCAAAAATGACTCACAGTTGAGCCACAGTCGCCATCACCAACTTTGCTATCCCATTCATTTAAACTGTCCTTAAGATTTATAATTGCATTGGCAGAAGCTTCAATGGCAGCCTCAAGAATTTGGCCTTGTTCATTCAGTTGTGATGGCCGGCTCTGTGGCTTATATAAAGCAAAAGAAACCATATTTCACAATTTATTAACACAAACAAAACATCACAGAATTTCAGCCAACAACAAAGAGAGAGGATATTCAAATCAATATCATTAATCGCTAATTATTGTTAATCCTTTATCAGGTTAATATTCCTAAACAAGTAATTTGAGTGTTAGGAATTCTTAAATCTTATCTTAGTTCTCCTAAATAAGGAATAAGAAAAACTAGAGAGACAAAATATGCCCACTTATATTTTAAAGACAACAACAAACAAGCCTTATCTCACTAGGTGGGGTCGACTTTATGAATCACATGACGCCGTGCTCTGTTAACATCCCAGTCCTTAGATATGTTGTTGACTAGGAAGTCTCGTTCAATGACCTCATTAAGCGTTCTTCTCGGTCTTCCTCTATCCCTTTTTATGGGACTCAATCTTGTCTGATCCACCCTCCTCACTGAGGCCTCTAATGACCTTCTCTGTACATGTCCAAACCATCTTAAGCGATTTTCAATCATTTTCTCTTGGATAGGTGCCACACTGACTCTTGCCCTGATATTTTCATTTCGAATCCTATCTTTTCTTGTATGACCACACATCCATCTCAACATCCTCATTTCTGCTACCCTGACTTTGTGCTTTTGTTTTCCCTTTATTGCCCAACATTCACTATTGTCCAACATAGCTGGTCTTATAGCAGTCTGATAAAAATTTTCTTAGTTTCTCAAATACCTTCTTATTGCAAATAACTCCGGTAGCTTTCCTCCACTTTAACCAGCCAGCTTATATTTTATGAGAAATGTTTCCATCAATTTTCCTATCCTCCTGTATAATGAATCCTAGGCATTTAAACTTTGATACTTGAAGAATTATTTGCTCTCTCATCTTCACCTCTAAATCCCCATTGCCTTGCCTCCCCCCAAAATCACAATGCATATATTTTGTTTTGTTCCTGCTCAAGCGGAAACCTTTCAACTCCAAAGTCCTTCTCCATAACTCCAATCTAGTATTAATCTCTTCTTTTGATTCCACCATGAGAACTATATCATCCGCGAAAAGCATGAACTTAGGGATTCTTTCTTGAATAGGTTCAAGTAGAAAATCTAGAACAATGTTGAACAAATATGGACTCAAAGAAAATCCCTAATGTAACCCAATCTTAATAGGAAAGTCCTTTGTCTCACCTCCAAGCGTCCTTACACTGGTAGTTACCCCCTCATACATATCTTGTATAGCTTTGATATAAGCAACCCGTACACCTTTTCCAAAGCCTTCCACATTACTTCTCTTGGCACACGATCATAAGCCTTTTCCAGGTCAATAAAAACCATATGTAAATCCCTCCTTTTACTTCTATATCTTTCCATTAACCCCTTTATATTTTAAAGACAACAATGTACAAAAAATAAAACTTGCCACGGGAGAAGTTAATTGAGTTCGACTCCTATCTCTAGATAATTATGATTTGATCATTTAGATAAATATTCTTGGCCAGAAAAAAGAACCAATTAAATTTCTACATAATACTTCAAACAGAGCATAGAAACCTATGCCCACTTGAAGTCATAACTTAACAAGCGAAACAATGACAGGGTTATAAACTAAGTGTGCCCCCTAAATCAGGATAAGTTTTCCCAGATAGGGTTTTCACGTTTGTAAGAGAAATAAGACAGCCTCCTAAAACATCTGTGAACAAAACAACAAAGCGAAGAAAGTGAAATAACTATTTCCCATTAGTCATTTAAAGTCACTAGGGCGCTATAAAATTTCTGTCACGAGTGATTAAAAGAATATGCATGATTATCCCCAGAGATTCATGATTCAAAAAAGACTTTTTATCCTTTTTAATTTATCATGCCTATTAAAATAGATTTATGATTGAAGGTATGTATAAATCCATAAAGTGTGATACTTTGAAAATGGAGATCCTATGGAGAACCAAACTAGATTTGGACAACTAATGTTATGTCACTAAAAAGTAGTTATCTTAAACTCCAATACATATAAGGTAAATATTGCAAAATTCTTGTGCCCATACCTCATCACTCTTTGCTGACCAAGATGGTGGAACTGGAACAGGAATCTTAGCAGGTGGGTGATTACCTGCCAACAAAGAACTTTGAAAGTTCAATGGATGATTTAATCCAGAAAATCTCAAGGCTTTCTTTGTAAGCACAGTTGATCAGTATGTGCTTTTTGCAGGGATAAAAAAGATCGGCCAACAGCAATATTGGCTAAAAAGGTATTTTAAATTCTCAACATGACAAATACGTAGTGAAAATAAAATCAATCGGGCCACAGCAACAAGATGAAAACAAATCCAACATATACAGACCATCAGCTGCAACAGGCCAATAAGGAGCCTTAGTTGATGCGTCCAGACGTTGAAGAATAACTGGATCAGCCTTCATGATAGAAATGGAGAAGCCTGACAAAAATGGGAAACAAGACTTCAATGAATCGAAATTATAAATAAATTGAAAAAAATGTCATTATGTGGGATAACATACCAGCCATATCAAGAGAAGTCATGAATGACCCTGTGTACACTCGATCAACAGCCAATCCATGCTCCAGCTGCAATTTAGGAACTGCTTTTCCAGTTGCAATCATTAGTTCACTTATAGGAGTGCCACCCAACCTGCAATGAAAAGGAAAGAACCAGGAAGCCACAACTAATGGTAGTCATGAAAACTGAACCATCGTTTTGTTCTCAATCCAGTATAGTATTCATGTACCCACCCGTTGACCATGAGGACAACCCGACTACCACGTGTTATTGGAACATAGTTTGTTTCCTGTGAACATCAAGAGGGGCAAAAGGTATGGTTGAAACAAACATAACAATATAAAATAATTCTTACTTACAATTGCAACTTAAGCTTTTAGACACAAGAACAGACATATTAATCCAAAAACACTCACATTGAAGTAATCAATGACAAAATTTTGGATTGAGTAATTATAATGTTCAAGTCAATTTACATACGTGCCAGAAAATATAGTCAAAATATTGGCAAACTGTCACAGAAAACCTAATACGCCTTGGTCAACCACAGATAAAGATTTAGGCTAAAATGAAAATGGAATTGAATTGAAAGGAAAATATTTGCCCTTATCAAGTGTTTCTGACTGCATTACCTGCTTCAATGAATTTGCGCTAAGCTGAGGCATGCAGGAAGAACAGTGGATGACAGTCACTAGGTTGGTTTTATAATGAGCTTTCGGTAGACATTCAAAAAGAAATTGAGAACCCATTGAAGAGGGTTATTAAAAGACTCGAGGAAAAATCTTTATTCTTTATCAAGGTACGCATCTGCTTTCCTTGCTTATGTCTATTTCCTGACTTTTAATTTATTTTCTGCTCCTCATGAAATAGGTCTGTGGTAATGCAATTTGTTCAGATCATTCCAATTTGAGTCATTTTCATTTTATTCTCAGGCCTTTGCTCGTCCAACTTCCTCCCTGTATCTCTGCCTCTCTCTCCTTCCTCTTCCCCTTGTTATCTAGTGTTTTACATCAAATGATTTTATTGCCGATGAGAGAATAATACTATTCCAAAGTTCAGTGCAGCCTGGAGCAGCAATATACCCACCACTCAAACCCAAATGAAAAATCTTTCAACAGATTTCTTCTATGAAGATTCTCTGTATATCTTCTTATTTTTACCATGCCATAAACACCCAAAAAACCCTCCCGGGGGGGGGGGATATAAAAATTTTATTAGGCTCAAACCATGCCAAACAATAATGAAAAGCTTCCAAGAATTAAAAAGAAAACCCCAATAGTAGAATTTCCGGTTCCTCTGAAAATTAGATGTAGAAACATAAAGGTCACACTAAACCCTGAAGGGTACTAATCTTCTTTTAAAGGCATTAACCCTACACTATTACTTAATTCATCTTCCATTTGGTGCCACAATACATCACAGCAAACAATGTTATTTTTCATGATAAGTCTACTCCAGCCCATAAATTGAACTAAAAATTATCCTTCCAGTATTGAAGCATACCGGGGATAGTATCTGCGTAAGAACATGAGAAACCACCACATCTACAGGTTGCAGGTCAACCACAGCAGCACCAGGCTCCCCATGCTGTAAAGAGTAGCAATAGTAAACAGGTACTTAGGAATTTAAGAAGCGTCAGTCTTTCATCCCTTCTCACCCATTAATTAATACTAACATATTCTAAGAACAATGCCAAATGGAAATCTAAATCAAATAAAATACAGAACTAAATTTTTACTTCATCTATCCATGCCTTTCATTCCACGCTTACGCAAGGGTGACAGAAAACAAATAATATTGCATACATCCTTTTGGTTTGATCAGAGACTTTATTGGTAGAAAGAACACAAGTAAAAAGGACTATTATCAATAAGAGTACAAATAAGCCTTTATATAAGCAAACCATAAGCTAAACCTAGAATCTTATCCTAATCCTTAATATCTCAGATTTATTCTTCTAAGATATGATAATATAATATTCAAATTTAATCCTAGATAATATCCAAATCTAATTCTAATCCTAAACCAATCCTAAACTAGCACACCATAATATTACTTAATTAATTAACTAATCCTAAACTAGCACACCTCAACAAAACTTCTTATTTTTGTATTAAAATATTTTTCAGTTATCGATACAAAATAGTATCAGTTTTAAGAGAAATCCTTTTCTTCCAATATTCTAATAATATATGACCATCATCCTTGCACATGATACATAACTGTTAATAATTACATGCTTGCTTAATATATACTTTGACGATAGACAATTAGTTTGCAATTTTGAGTTCATTGTGCCATAGTGGGCAAATATTAATTTGTTCAGATTTGACTATACAGAATTTTAATTTAATGCATCAAATAATAGATATATTAATATCATAACTACCGGTTTGATCACAGATTGACCTTGAACTAGTGCCTTAACTAATTCGATGACTGGCCCAGTTTAAAAACATTGCTACTACCAAAAAGTAATTTGTTTCAAAGAAAAATTGCCCCAACATAAGTAACTTACAATTCCAAGACCCAATTCCATCTTTCCAGGGCCCAAACGATCAGATGTAACCTGACCAGGAAGTGTGCACACCGATAAGGCAACACCCATGGTCCCTACCATCTCAGATGCACGTTTTGCTTCAGCAGCAACATCAGCCAGAGGAAGGCCAGCAGCAGCAGCAGCACCTGCAACCTGCCTCACACGAAAAGATTGCAATATAATAAATGTAAAAATGACAGCTTGGCTCAGAATAAAATGTGTATTATCTTGACAGACATAATTCTACCTTAAGCAAAATAAAATTCACTTGAATGCATAAACCAGAAAGTCCCTTCATGCAATTAGCATGAAAAAATGTGACTTAAGGTTCATCTGTATGCAGAAAAAGCAGAGAGAAAGAGAGAGTACAGAAGAAAGAGAACCTTATGAACCAGAATAGTCCCTGCTAAACCTCTTCTTCCAGCAATCCCTCGAGGAGGAGGCAAAGCACAATCATCCCCAACAATAACTGTCTGCTTAGTGTAAAACACTTGACATGGATTACCAGCATCTAAAGTATTATTTAGGCTAAAGATGAAAACCAAAGACATCTAAACATACCTCCACTTTATAACCTTCAGACTTTGCTTGTTCAGCAGCCAAACCAAAGTTCAAACGATCACCAGTATAGTTCTATCAACACCCAAATTCGACACTATGAATCCAGAAAGAGAAGCAGATCCTAATGACTACACATGATTTTATATTACTTGTTCAAAAACTACATACGAAACATTCACATATCAGATCTGATTTTGCAGACATCCAGTCAGTGCGAAATAAAAAATAAAATAAAATAATTTTTTTTTCCTTTTTAACTTTGATTGTCTTAAGTTATCAAGAATAAATTTCAATTTATTGGAATTTAAAACTGAAAAATTAAGTACTGATAATGAGCACAAAAACATACATACTGGTAAGATGACTGGTGTTAACTCTTACTTAACGAGGCAATAAGCAAACATATTGTGGAGGGAATAGGATACCTTGACAATCAGGAGACATCCCTTAGGACCAGTTACAGCTCGGATGCCCTAAATTCAAAGCAGCATACATGTATCAGACTATTAAAGAACATACCAAATACGTAAACTGAAAATTTAGTGTGTCTAAGTGTGCGTGCACCACTTCAAATTATAAGAACAAAGCATACAGCTAGAATTGAATCAACTGGTGGAGAGGCAAAAATGTCCCCACAGATGGCTGCTGTCAGCATCCCTTCTCCAACAAATCCAGCATGAGCAGGCTCATGTCCACTTCCTCCTCCTGCATCATGGAATAAAAAGCCAAGTGAGAACCATGCTAAAGTAAGCCTACAAATCACCAATAAATAGGCCAGTTTAGAAGGCTGGGGAGAAAGATAAGAGAACAAAGAAATGAAACATCAAAACAACAGCTTAGATCATCAATAGACGTAATTGTTCTTTTCACTCAGTAAGTGAAAATGCATATTCAAGCAGGTTTAGAATAATTAATATCGTCTAAGGCTGTAAATCAATTATAAACCAGTAATGTTGATCTGCTCTACGGTCTTAGAATCTTCTGGACGATGTTAAATCTGACATGCGCCAGCGCTAGCAAGAATATTAATAAAAAAATTTAAGATGCTAAGATGCTAACAATCTGTTGTGTCATTTCAGTCAACAAAGGAGCCTCTTCATTAAGAGGAGCACATCCCAAACACCCAGGGAACTATGAAGCTTAACAAATACAAATTTAAATCAAGAGAAAATCCCAGACCTGATATGATTGCAACTTTGTCATATGTTGTCTGTGAAACATCAGCACGTAGCACTACCTTCACCTGCATCCAGCAAACAGTAGGGGGAAAAACAACAACATCAGAAATTTTTATACCAAGGCTTACCGGCAGTACACCAAGCAAAGATGTGCAAAGACGAGGCTGTGCAGGTAGAATCACCTGTGGAAAGCCATCTAAATATTGTAACCCAGGATATGTCTCCACAAGACCTTCTATGAATTCAGTGACAACATCTACAATCAAACAACAAAGACAGGGAAAATATTTAACTTGCAGAAAAGAGAGAAGTATGAGAAAGTAAAAAAGCAAAGGAAAAAAACGATTGTTAAGACCCCTAGAGAAGCCATAAAAATAAACCTCATCAAAAATTGAAGTCAAAGAAACTTCTTACTGAAAAATTTGCATTTTGTCCTCACCAAAGACACTACAAACTAACAAAAACTGCACATTGACAAATTTCTTTGCCAGAAACGCATAAACTAGAAAACATAAAGAGTTCATAGATCAGCTGGACAAAACCAACTCTCGTTAAGGAAATCAAACAGCCAATTAAAAATCAGCCATGCTACTTCACAATGATGACAACATGATTATTTGTACCTAAAGTTTAAGAACACATAAACAGACATCAGATGATAAAGCCTCACTAGACTTTGGACTCTGAACTAGATCATGCAAACCGTACCTTAGAAGGGGCCTAGACTTTGTATAAAAGATTTTTGACAAGAAAAGACCTCGGGTCTTTGGTCTTAGAATCAAAAAAACTAGTGGGGAAAACAAGTATATGAAGTGAAAGAATCCTAGCGCCAAACATTTTCATCAGACAAAGAAGTATGAAACAGAATAATGATATTCGACAACAGGGCAAGGTCTGAATTCTATAGCATTAAAATCCCTCTAAGAGTGAAAATTCTACAAAGGTTTGCTACTTAGACTGGTTCCATATCAGAGATAGGACCACTATGCATGGTACAATTCTCTTTTTGTCTATTACACTCAGTTTTAGAATGTTCCTGGCACATCGGGATTGTGGGGAACACACATTGCTTTAATTGCTTTAAATTTTGGGACAAATATTTGAAAAGGCTAACATAAATCTGCGTTTGTTTGTCATTATTGGACGTTAAAGGTGATTTTAATTATCTTTAACTATTTTAATTTTTTTGTTTACTTAAAGATCAATTTAGTTATTTTGAGACGGCATTTTTATCCATTTACCACTAGGTTAAGTGTTCTGTTTCAATTAGAATAGTGTCATCCTAATTTATTAGAATAAGATTATTTAAAATATTTTGATAGGCCTTATCATAAGATTATTTTAAATGATCTTTTAAGATAGGAGTATTATATAACAGGAATTTTCAAATATTTTATAGTTAGATTAAAGCCTTGTCGTTATCTTTTGCTGGAATTCGATTGGTAAAGCTATCTTGTCTGTCTTTTGTACATGTGCTCCACTATTTTCATTCACTATAATCAAGTTCAGAGCATTGTCTGTCAGACAGCTACTTCTATAATATTCAGTCATATGGTTAAATCATCTTTCAGTCATAGTATGTTTATCACATGCAAAGATAATAGTCCTCCGGTCCTAAATATAAGACCTATTTTGTAGTGTGGTAATATTTTTAATTTAAACTGCTGCACGGTTAAGTCACCACTCAAACTCAGGAATTAAACTCGCCTAACCCAGAGAAATCTCTACAGCACCACCCATTGCAGGAAAGACACAAATTGACCAAAAATATTGCATCCTAGTACTTAAAAGAAAATTGACAGCCAACTAAAGCATTATGAACAGAGAGACTATTGAGACAACAGAGGTTACACAAGAGACAAGAAGAACGAAAAATGGCTGGCTACCCAAGACAAAGAGGGCTTACCCCGCTGCTAAAATTGAGCCATTCTGATTGATTCATCATATGTGAATTGAAATAGTTAAAATAACAAGAAAAAAATCACCCATATCAATTCTACGACATATTCTCCACAACTCAATCAAGGACAAGTACCGGGAAACTCATTATAGGCTCAGTAAGAATAAGTCAAAAATAAGGAAAAAAGTCCCGAACGCAAAGAAGACAACACAGAGAGAGAGAGAGAGTAACTAAGCAAAAACATTAATCCGCTCCATCATCAAGCAAATAGAACAATTTAATCTATCCAATTTTCAGAGTTCAAGTTATGTCCGAAGGAAATTTCTCAAAAAAAAATGCAGATAAATTTTATTAAGATGCAAAAAAACAATGGGTATTCGCGGGGCAAACAACAACGACCGAAAAAGTGAAAGTCCCCAAGAAATCGCAAGAACCAAGAAGGAAATGCAAACCATTAGGATCGTTAATGAGCTTCTTCCCAGGAAAAGCCATGTGGATGACTCTCTCAGAGCAGCACTGATCGAATTAAGAAGCGAACGACGAAAACCCTAATAATGCTGTGCATGAAACAGTAAAAACCAGGAGGGAGAGAGAAAGAGAGTGAGGAAGAGGGAGGGAGAGTTGTTGTTAGTTTGGTGGTGTGACCCTTTTATATACAGGAAAGCGAGGGAGTTGATAATTTGGCTTTCCTTGTCCGAGGCTCTCCAGCGAGAAAAACGCTCCGCTTTTCTCGAAAATATCCTCACTTTTTATCATAATTTGCTCCCCTGCCACTGTAGATGTAAATAAATAAAAGATAAAATTTATTTCATAACATTTTTTATTTTTATAAAAATAATTCCATAAGTAGCCATTAATAAAAATTACTAACTGATTGAAGAACTAGTTTGGTATTTAATTTAATTCTAAATATAAGATCTTAATTTATTTTACTTTTTATATTTATTTATTTTTTTAAAATAATCATTATAATAGTTGCATATGTTAAAAATTTTACCAAATTGTAGTTCTAGCTAATACCTATTATTAGCAAAAATATTTTAAGGAATACAATATTTATTTATTATAAAGAATACCTATAGTAGTTGCATAGGTTAAGAAATTACTATTAACAGATAATTCAAACACACATAATTAACAAAAATATTTTTAAAAAAACAACATCTATTTATGATAAATAACTAATTTGATTAATTTTTTTCCTCAAATTAGTAAACTAGGCATAGTATATCATTTTGAATATTGAAAAAAAAAAACCCATCGGTGTGAGGCGCGGTTAAAAGCTAAATGATGCTGTGGGTTTTTTTTTTTTTTTGGGGTTCAAAAAATGATGTTGTAGATTAAACTCTCACCCAAATTACCGATCTTGTAGCTGGTCCCAAAAAACAAAAAGGCACTGATCTTGTATTCTTTTTTATAATTATTTTACAAGAGTTAAAATTTCATCTGAACACTTGAATATTTTATTAAATAAAAAATTTGAAGGATAAAACACATAAACTTCTCGTCAAAGATTATCTAATTAATTAATCATATAAGAATATTTTATTTATATAGAAGATGTTACAAGCCATGAAGTATAGATAAGTACAAAAGGAGAAATGGGAAAATTAACTGAACGACCTGCTTCTAAAAAGACTGATTAATTTCATACAGTCATCTAAAACCACTTTGGTATTATTAGAAGTGCTGGCCGGTTGCTGAAGAAACTTCAGTAGTATAGCGTCTGATGTTTGGATATGCAGGGCATACAAAATAGGTGGTCCAATGACATTCTGGTTTGCTATAAATATGAGGATAGATCTGCCTTAAGCCTGATACAACAAAGAGCCGTTTGTCCTGATATGTGCCTTTTGTCATGGAAAGAGCTCGTGCCAATTCACTTCTGAAGTAAATCTTTCAAATTCATGTGCTTTCTTCGCTCACTTCCAAATATTAGAGATAATAATTGTCCAATCAGGTCATAAGGCAATCTCATTCGGAAGAGCTCCTGATTGTTTAGTCTATTTTGTCTTCTTGCTCTTGACATATCCGAGAGACATGCTAGAAGAACTAGAATTAATGGTGAAGATAACATGACAGGGGTCGACAGTGATACCGTCATGAGCTGCTCGTCGCAAAAGTACCACATACAGTACAAAACATACAACAAACATAATATCCCATCTCATCATCTTCAACCAGGAATAAAAGGGCTGGCATTGATCAGGATCAGATTTAAAGGACAATTGGGATCCAAACCATGTCGCTCTTGACCAAGGACAAGGCAAGAAAAGATGTCCCAGCGTCTCAAAGGCAAAGCAGCTGAATAAGCAAGCTGAATCCACAGTCAAATGGTGTTTACATACCATATCCTTCACGGGGAAGGAATTTTTAAAGGATTTTTGTGATGAGTATAAACCCAAAAAGAGAGTCTTACTGATCAGCTCCTCTGGTTAGAACCCTTTGCAGATAGACCTTTCTGGTTGGTTAACTTTTAATAAAAGCACAAATGTGATAAGTATAAGTTTAAAGGAAGCCATCCATCTCAAAAGACTAGCTTATTAAAAAAGAGAGAGCCCCTTGAACTTATAAACTCACAATACTTGTGAAGCTTTCCAATGTGAGACTCAGCAATTTCCAAATAAATAAAGAGACCCAAGGGATAAGATGAAATCTTGAGATGATTTCCCATAAATTGTCAGGTGGTGAAATCAAGCCATTGTGAGAAAGAAAGAACTTATAAGTTACAACCATCAGCAACTGTATATTACCCATTAGAGTTTAATTTCCCGGCTGGTTTGTCAGCATAACCAAACACACAGAACAAAATTCTTTTGATATTTTCTATTGTTTCTGTGTCATATAAAAGATTGAGAAGTCGCGGGTTCCAACATCCCTTGTGATGCAATAACAAGAAGTGGCTAAAGATGCTGATCTGTGTACCATTTCCCAGATTCCAGCTCTAATTGTTAGCAATGACATCTTTCACACCATATATTCCCTTCCAGTAGATCTTTTCATAATAATTATTGACTTGTTCAATGACTGACTTCCATTAAATCACATATTATGTTAAAATATAGTGGCATGGCATCCCTCAATTTGTTTCACTTTAATTGTAGAAAATTTTCTGATGCTTTTAAAATATACATATGCTATACCCTTCACAAAATCAAAAATCATGACAAAACATTAAAAAAAAATCAGTATAACTAATTGTTCTGGAAAATTATATCTAAGAATCAGAGAATTAAAAGGAAAAAAAAAACTCATTTGGTAAATTGCTCTCAGAACATGTTTTGTGATCTAAATACCAAAAAAAAAAAAAAATTGTTTCATTGACTTGTGCAGCATAAATGTTATTCGCATGTTTTGTTTTATAATTATTTAGCATCATATTATGCCCATGAACTAATTTAAAAAATGAAATTGGTATATAATCACCAATAAGTACCAGTAACACATAAAAAATTTTAAAATAACACTGATTTAAGCAGAATTCATCCAGCATAGTTTAAAATCATAACAAGTCAATGTTGATAATTTAAATGATGATGAAGACAGAATAACTGGTTACTTCTGAATAAGCAAGTAAATGGAGAAGTTTAACTCCAGTAGGCCACTAAGAGGGTACCCCATAATTTAATTTAAAAAAGGCCATTTTGTATTTTAACAGATACTTTTAACATACTTATTTCACACAATGTAAAATTATTTAAAATAAACTAACCCAAACACTTACTACTAATTACTAAAAGGATATCACATTATAATTTAATAAATGCATCATTTTCAATAAAAAGTAATTAATTAAGAATATTTGCCGAGGATCTGGCTTCAGAAATGGGAATAATGCCTCGCTTCCACAGACCAACAATTATTAGAATTTGTTCTTTATTTGTTAACTCTACAGAGTACTCTTGTATTTTTTTTTACCTTTTTAAAATAATTTTTTAAAAACAAATTAACAAACATATGTTTTTATTTTATGGTTACAAGGATAAGTAATTGTCCTCACAATAGGATTTCAAACAAGCCCTCCAACATTAATTTCTACTATTCCATTTCTAAACTGTGACAAATTGAATTTGACTCTAAATATAAAAATCCAATATATTTTATTTTATATATTTATTTATTTTTTTTCTAAAATAATTCTCATGGTAACTGGATACGTAGAGCTTCACTTTAATATATATAATTAATAACTGTATTTTAGAAAAAATAACATTTGGTCATTAAAAATAACTAACTCAATTAAATTTTTTAGGATTCACAAATTACTCATCTAACTTTCATATTAAAAACTGGAGATAATATTATACTTTAATATTTAATTATTGAAGCTGCTACATTAAAGGAACAGTGGGTTATGAATAATACTACCTCCTGTCCTTAATATAAGACTTTGTTTGATTTTCATTTTAGTCCTAATTATAAGACTCCAATCTACCTTGTCCCTCGTATTTATCCATTTTTTTTAAGATAGTCCTTCTAATGATAATAATTCTAGCAATACATTTGATTAGCAAGGATATTTTAAGAAAGACAATACCTATTTATTACAAATAACTAACTTAACTTATTTCCTTAATCTCCTCAAAGTAGTCAATTAGCTCTTATAATTAGAATTAGAGGTCGTATAATTTATCACTCATCTAGTCCTAAATATAAGACCCCTTTTGTAGTGTAATTTACACTAAAAAATGGGTCTTATATTTACACTACAAAAGGGATTTTATATTTAGGACCGGAGTAATATTATATTTTATAATAGTCACTTCTAACATATTTCACACAAATTAAAAAAAATTTTAAATTTTATTAACTCTCATTTAAAATTAACAATTTTTCAATTTTATCGCTATTTAATATACATTATACCTCATGTAAACAAAGTCAATACAATAATAAATAAAGGGTGAAATTATATATCCATATAAAAAATTTTTCTTAATGTCTTATAAATAGAACGAAAAAATGTCCTCTTTTTTTTTTCTATTCTATAAATAAGACCATTCGAATGTATACAAATATAGATACACAATTTCTGTCCACCCGCTTCGTCAATGGAGTGGTCATTAATCAAGCTTTTTTGAATGACCAATCAGGCTTGATTTGTTTATATTGAAACATTAATATTATTTGATCACATATATTGAACTAGTTTTTTGAACATAACTGTTTTTTTTTATTATTTTCTTTTCTATTCTATAAATAAAACCACAGGAATATATATAAATATAGATATACAATTTCTGTCCGCCCGCTTCGTCAATGGACGGTCGTTAATCAAGCTTTTTTGAATGAACAATCAGGCTTGATTTGTTTATATTAAAGCATTAATATTATTTGATCACGTATATTGAACTATTTTTTTCAACATAACTGTTTTTTTTTTATTATTTCATTTTTGCCCGCCGTATCTTGGTAGCTAGCTTGGGCTTGACGTCTCCGTATTAAGACAGCTTCAAGGGAGGATTTCATTTAACCGTCCGATGAAGGGATTTAATCCCAAAATGCCCCCATAAAAGTCTGGAATATCACTGCACTGCCACAGGAATAAGCTGAAATTAGATTGTGAAGTTAAAAGATCAAAATGACCCTACAGAAAAAGAAAAAAAGAAGAAGAAGAAGAAGAAAGTTTTATTTGATCAACAAGGCTTCATTGAATCTCAACTTCAAAGATCAAAATGACCCTACAGGTATGTGTTAGTTTTTTTAATAGAATAAAAAATAAAATTAATTTGATCTCTTGGCTGACGAAGATCAATATCTACCTGCATATTTTATGGGATTTTGTTCATGTTCTATTCTTTTGCGGTCAAATGTTTTTTTTTCCAGAATGAATAGTAATTTAAAATTTGATGAAAAAAATGTCTATTTTGTTCAACATTTACGCAAAATATAATGAAATGTATAAAAATTAAAAGAATAAAAAATTGACCGTAAAAGAATAAAACATGAACAAAATCTAATAAAATATGTAAACAAATATTTATTTTCGTTACTCAAGAGATCAAATAAATTTTATTTTTGGTTAAAGTATACTTTTAGTACTTTAACTTTACTTAAGATTTTTATTTTGGTTCCTTAATTTTAAAAAGTAAACTTGTAGTCCTCTATCCCTAGAACTATTAATAAAAAACGATGGTATTGAGCTTTTAAATGCTGATTAAACACTACTAAATGTTATAATATTAAGTTTAATTTTCAAAACAACTATGATTATCACAAAAAAAATCATTATTTAAAACTAATAATTTTATGGTTAGAGGATTAAAAGTAGTGCTGCACATGGGCAGGGTTGGGCAGGGCAGGAGCCGTGCCCGATGCCAACCCGAAAAATGAACGGCTTGAAAATGCAGCCCATTGCCAGGCCCTGCCCATGAAAAGCCCTAGTAAGTTCGAGCTGAGCAAATACGGGCTGGGCAGGGCGGGCTTTCATGCCCAACAAATCAATATACTATATTACTTAACTAGTTATTTATGTTCCTCTAGATAATCTAATGTAACTTTATATTAAAATGGCAACTTGACCTTAATTTAGTTATTTCTAATTAATATATTATGAAACAACATTTTATAGTAGCTAAGAGGAGTAAATTATGACAAACAAAAATGTTGTTAGTATACTTTATTAAATTTAATTGCTTTTCTAGTTTCTAAAATTTCTCAACCAAATGTAAATATTTTTTTTCCATAACTCCCAAATACTCATAAGAGCATGGATCAATTATATAAATTGCTAATGGTCATAATGTTTATACTAAAAAAGAAAATGGTTATACAAATCACAGTAAATGATAACACGTTTACTCTTAAAATCATTTGAAAATAAATAAGTATAATGAATATTGAATATTGATGCAATAATATGTTTGATTCAGGAGATAAATATGAGACAAATAAAATATATATAAATAAAATTATATATATTTTTGCGGGCAGGGCCAAATGGGCAGGGCAGCATACCGTGCCCGATGCCCAGCCCTGCCCGACAATTTGCCCAGTCCGAACATGCCCAATATATCTTTTGGGCCATTTTTTTTAGGACGGGCTGGGCATTTTCTTACGGACTTGGGCAGGCATAGCGGGCCACTGGGTTCCATGAACACCCCTAATTAAAAGAATATTTTTTAAAGTTAAGGAATCAAACTGAAACCTTACATAAAGTTAAAGGATAAAATGTATACTTTAGCTTTTATTTTTATACCATTAAAAAAACTAACATATATGCCTAATACATATGTATTATTAGATATTTGTTAAATCTTAATGAAAATGAGGTTTAAAAAGCACCTTACGAAAATGTATAAAAAAGGTTATGAATTCAAACATTTTATAAAAAAAAATAAATGTTTGGATTATGAAAAAAAAAAAGAATCTGAAAGTAAATGAAGATAAAATCGTGATTGAGTTCTAATATGATGAAATAATTATATTGCATATACTCATTTGGTCTTATTTATAGAGTAAAGAGAGAAGAAAATTTTAAATTTTCATATGAATGTATAACTGTACTTTTCATTTATTATTGTATTGACTTTATTTTTATGAGATATACTGTATATTAAATATGAACAAAATTGAAAAACTGCTTAATTTTAAATGAGAGTTAACGAAATTTAAAATTTTTATTAGCTTGTATGAAATATGTTAGAAGTTATTTATAAATAGTATTAGAAGAATATCATGTAATATATGTGCGTGTATATATTAGTGATTGAGTTTAATCAATATGAAAAGGAATAATAACACCTTTTTTCACGTCATTTTACTAGGAACAATGCTATTTCAGGGGTGTTTGGGTAAAAACAAAACCATAGTTTTAAAAGTGTTTTTACAGTATGCGAAGTAAATATGTAGAAGAGTTTGTCTCGTTTTGTAGAGGAGTATAATAAGTACTTTTGGATGCTTCTAAACGCCCCCTACGGTATATAAAGTAAATATGTGAAGGAGTTTATCTCGATTTGTGAAAAATTGTTTCTGAGAATTGTTTTTGGGTTACTCAAACACCCCAAATCAAAATCATGAAAAAGTTGAGATTCAATGAAGCCTTACGGATTTTTCACGTCATTTTACTCGGAAAAATGCTATTTCATCAAAGTCATGAAAAAGTTGAGATTCATTACCGGATCTAACAAAACTTCTTGTCTTTCTCTTTCTTTAGGATCATTTTTGGTCTTTTAGCTTCATAATTTAATTTCACTTTACCCTTTTGGAAATGTAGTGACATTTCAGATTTTTGTGACAGTATTTTGAAATTAAATATTTTTAAAGGAGGTTAAATGAAATTCTCCCAACCTTCAATCCAAGCGTTGCCGTGAGGATGTATTGATTGTAGTTTGTGAGAGTCATCAAAAGAAATGCTTTAAACATGACATGATTAGGTCCTATTTGGATGAAAATTAATTTATTTTTAGGGAAAATACAACTTTGGATCCTCAAATTTGGGTCCATTTAAGTTTTGGTCCCTGAAATTTAAGACCGGAGGTATTGGTCCTTGAAATTTACTCCGTTACAAAATGTTAGTCCCTGGGAGTCATATGCCGTTACAGTTTGTTGAGGTGGCACAAACAGTGTCAGCTATGATGATTTGGCTTCTAACTTAGCAACATGAGCTGATTAAGTGGCATGGCAGCTGGATATCTGATGTAGAAAATAAAAAAAAAAAACAAAGAAAGAAAGAAAGAAGGCGCCTGTTTAAAGAAAAAGACAGAGGACCTATGTTTAAAAAAAAAACAAAGGACCCACATCAGAAACTTGTGGGGGAGTAGAGGAAAACGACAGTGCATATGGAATAAAAGAAAGTAACGGGAAAGGCGCTAGGTCAAAAAGGACCCACACTTACCGACGAAGAGTGACATGGCCTTCACCAGAATAGCAGTATTTCCGACAATGGTGGTACTACAAAATTGAACCCACCATTTGCTTCTTCAATCATTCGTTGAAAGGTGAAGAAGTAATGTGTGTTTTGTATATAGTTGATTAACTCATATTTGAGAAAAGTAAGGAGTCGGCTGGGGAAGGGGAATGATGGGAATAATGATTGATCCATCAATTGCGTGTTTGATTTAGAGTTGTTTGCTTTAGTTAGCCATATAGTTGTTTACTGTTTTTGTTGTTTTAGTTAGATTTTAACCCATTTAACTGCTTCGGTCTTTGATCTTTTTTAGTATCGTGTCTTCGCGCATGCTCTATTTTCAGTTTTTTCTGGAAGTTGGTGGCATGAGCAGCAAGAGGGCGTTTATTTGATTTCATTTTATTATAGAGCACTGACCTATCGGTTTGAGTATCTGTATTGATTAGATTCGAACATATCAAATGACTCGTTTTGCTGAAAATCGTGTCAAGACCAATAAGTATTGTGATAAAGGGATTGTTTGCCTGTGACCTCAGAAAAGATTGGATAAAGAAGTGTAAGAATGTCAGAAATGGGAGGCTGAATATATGGGTGACAATCGATTTGAGGTGTCATTCAATACTCATAAGTTCAGGGTTGACCTTACTACCAAAACATGCACTTGTTTCTGGTGGCAACTTAATAAAATTCCTTGCAAGTAAATATTTATGATTTATATTGTTAGTATATTCAAGGTGGAATATACATATGTATGTAGGTGCTCTTATGACTTGCATATTCATTTGTGTTATTACCTATTATGATATATATGCATATATATGATACATACAACGTCATATATATATATTACCTATTAATTCTCGAATATGTATTGAAGAAGAGTAGCTCTTGAATATATATATATATATATATTGGAGAAAAATAGTTCAGAGAAAGGTAATTTCATCCAACTCTAGCTACGTCTCAGTTATGTGCCTTCAATTGAGCTCCTCTCCCCCTCACAAAGCTTTCCACTTCCTTTTGCCCAACTTTCCTTCACCCAGTGCACTTTTGCCAGATCTTCTCTTTCCTTCTACCACTATAACTTCGCCAGAACTCGTTCTCCCTTCGCCTACCAGCTCCTCGCCAGATCGCTTTGTTCCATCGTTTATGCCCTAATCAACAACACCGTCGTTTTCCTCTGTTCCCCCCAAGTATCTGATATGGGTCCTCTGTCTTTTGCTTTAAACAAGCACCTTCTTTCTTTCTTTTTTTTATATTTTATTTTATTTTCTACATTAGATATCCAACTCCCACGCCACTTAGTTAGCTCATGTTGCTAAGTCAGAAGCCAAATCATTATAGCTGACACTATTTGTGCCACCTCACCAAACTGTAACGGCACATGACTCCCAGGGACTAACGTTTTGCAACGAAGTAAATTCCAGGGACCAACACATCCGATCTTAAATTTCAAGGACCAAAGCCTTTCGGGCCTAATTTTAAGGACCAAAAGTTGTATTTTTTCTTATTTTTAATTTGTCTTTTAAAAAAGTTAGATTGCATAAAAATTAGATTAATTATTGTGATTTATGTTTGGATTGATTTTTATAGATAAGTTACTTTGTAAAAATAGAGATTATTTGGATTATAATTGAATAAGCAAGTTTACTTTGTAAAATTACCAAATTGAAAGAATTAAGTAAATATGATTTATTTTGATATTTCTAATTTTCAAAAATAACATTTATTTGAAAAAAAAACTCTTCTTCTTTATTATTCTAAATTGCCTACACATTGACCATACATTAAAAAAACAGATTAATTGAAATCCTCCATTTGCGGAGAATTCTGGTAGAGTCGTGATGCAACAATTTTACATCTATACTTATTTTTTTATTAATCATTTAATAAGTTTTAACCTTTTTAACTGACTTTTTATAAATGTCAATTCAAACATAAATTACATGGCGTTAATCAACTTTTATTTTAACTTAAATTTGTTGAAATAAAAGCTGTTTTTATCACCATTAATATAGCCCGCCAACCCACCAAAAATGGTGGGCTTGGATTGGCAAAATGTCAGCCTGTTTCGTCGCGGGTTAACCCCTAATATATTATATAATATAGTAGAAGGATTTCAACCTTCAAATTTCATATAGACTTTGTCTCATTCATATTATTGCATATGTAATTAAGCACTTTATATATATACATAAAAGATCTGCTTAATTAATTTGAATAAGAAAATTCGTTAAATTAATTATTTAGAAAAAATATATGTTTTTTTAAATATATTTTTAAATTATAAATTAATCTTCATATTATTTTATTACAACTTACTACTTGAATTACTCAAATTCAAGGTTTCAAATCTAATTTTAACATTTCAATTTAAACTCAACCTATATAAATAATACTACCTCCGGTCCTTAATATAAGACCCTGTTTGACTTTTATTTTGGTCCTAAATATAAGACCCCAATCCACTTTGTCTTTTATATCTACTCAATTTTTTCCAAAATAATCCTTCTAATAACTGTAGTTCTAATTAATACACTTGATTAGTAAGGATATTTTAGGAAAGACAACATCTATTTAGGACAAATAACTAACTCAATCTACTTCCTTAATCTCCTCAAATTAGTCAACTGGCTTTTATAATTAGGATCAGAGGTAGTAATATTTTTTAAAAAAACAAAAAACAAAATTAGGCGGGGCCTTGGCTGGATTGCCAGCCCGCCAAGGTGCGGTCGACCGGCTCAAGGTAATCCATCCTAACACACCCCTGATAGTGGTTGGTTGTTTAGCGTTTTAGTTAAAAAAACGCAAAGCAGCATTTGCTCTCATGGCAGAAGTAGTGGCAATGGAGGAAGAAGTCCACTATACTATTGACAGTGAACAGGAAAATGCCATCTTTGAATATGATAATAAAGGACTAGTGGCTTGTATTAACAAAAAATATCATAGCTTCAGCTTGGAGGTTTGATAGAAAATATTGTTGCTACCAGGAAACTCATTCGGAGTCATTCTGTGGTATTAATTCCTAGAGAGACAAACTTAATTGCTGATTGTCTAATTAAAGATTGGGTGTGTCCTTCTGACGTCGATGATAGAAACTGTTTGAGTAAGAGTTGGCTGCTTTTTTTTCTTTTTTAGTTTTTTTGCTTCGATGATTTTATTTCTTATGGTTGAATCATGTTCGTTACCATACAAAGTCGTGTTTTGATATTAATGATGATATTTGTTTTCTCCCCGGGGGGGGGGGGGATCTTGGTTCCGGTGGTGTCATTTCTCAATCTACTTCCCAGCTCTCCGCCCTCTCAAATTTTCAATGTTGATCTTCGTTTCTGGTAAACTAAAATTTCCACATTCTTTAATATCTCACTACCATTCTGATTTATATACTTTAATTGTCTTCACAAACCTGAGATCTCAAATTCTAGTTTGTATGATACAAAAGGAATACGTGCAATTCGCAAGGCAGTGTGAATCTTCAGTGAACCCAATTTCCATTGATCATATGTAGTTTCTGTTGTGAAGAAAGAATACAGAAACCTCCCTACAAAATCTTCTCGTTCCCAGGCTTCTAACATCGAGCCAATTTTTGGTTTTGGATTCTTTTATGTCATCTAATCAGCCAAAAAAAAGGGCTTATTCTAATTGGAAAGCTAATCACATCTCGCAGAGAATTGAGCGATCACTTGAATGCCTTTCTACAACCTAAAGACATCAATTGATAATGGTATAGTGGAAAGAAACTCAATCTCTTGGACGAATCGCCTTTGAAAACTCGTTGAATTAGCTACTGGTTCCTACGACCTTGGTGTCTGCTGTGAACATGGCTCGCACAGGCCTATGATCTGAAAGTCTGGACTCGATCCTATCGTACTTTGTTTGCTTCATTCCCCGTCCAAACCATATAATTCGATCACACCTGCATTACCCTTCTTGTGATTAGCCTACCACCTGTTTGCTTTAATGTTTTATTCACACATGAAAGCATTTTGATGTACGTTATTGCTTACCATGCTGGGGCACGCCTCTTTTTGCTCGTGTGGTGTTGATCACATCCAATGTAGTCTTTTGAATTTGGATGGTATTTGTACGTGGGTGGAAATTCTATGGCTCCTTCTTGCCAACCTTCGAACACATTGCCCTCCGTGAGCTCCATCTTGAGCTATATTATTTTCAAGGGTTTTTAAATTTTTTGAACAAGAGAACTGTGGTAACTGATAATATTGGTGCAAGATCAGATGCTTTACCTGGTCATTTTTCAACAAGGTGGTCCACTCTCTTCTTTTGACTAACGATCGTGTTGCAGAGTCTGGCAGGCAGATCCTGTAATTCAAGTCACCGAGCCAGACCACTCGACTGCAAGGAAACAGGTAAAAATTTTAGATAGGGGTCTACAAATATATACAATTTTTTGTTGGTTTCAGAGATTTTTGTCAAGCAAGATTTTTCTGGTAAAGTTTCCAGCAATTTGATGCTATGGAAATGGATCACAACCCACAATTAAGTCGTCTTCAACTTTAGGTTTGAAAAGAGCAACATTCACATATGCACATAGAATTATCTATGTAATATATATATATATATATATATATATCAGTTGTTATCAGCCAACTGATCCTATAAGTTTAGGTGCCTTTATTTTTTTTCAGAGTTTTACTTTTCCTCTATCTCAATCTTATCATGTGAAGATAAGATCAGATCTGGTGGTACGAGAAAAGGATAGTTTCCTACTATACTTAACCTACGTATACTTACTCATGATCAAGAATTTTTTGGGGCAAATTTTGCTGGAGACCAGCGGGGAAGCTTGTCTGAGACAAAATATCAGCTGCGTTAGCGTTTCTTTGTCGTCGATCTTCTTCTGCCCCTCCAGAGGCTAGATGACTACACACAAAGCAGAAGCTTGTTTCATGCAAGCAAAATCTAATTGATATTGAACCCTGTGTTCCAAGATAAAGAAAGTATCTAAGAAATCATTTTAAGTTTCAAAAATTTCATCTGAAGAGTTATCTACAACTATATTCTATACAACTTACAAAGAAAGAAAACTAAACATCATAGCTCTCTATCTCTCTATCTGTCTATCACTACAATGTGTCAAAACACACCTTGTTTCCCATGCAGCCCATGATTCCACAGCCAACTGAAGAGACACTCAGGTCCCTGATATGTTGATAGAGGTCACTTCGAACCCAAACTGTCATGAACATTCCCACCAGTTGCTTGCTTGTGATGCACAGAAAATCTTGTCCATGTTCATCCTCTGCGCAAACAGGTTCCTTCATGGGATATATTTTTTGGGGTTCTGCTGTTTTATTGTCTTGAACCAGCTTTCTTGGCGTTCTCTTGTTAAGGGTTGCTGCAATGAGAGAATTCCATTTCAAGGAAGCTTTTCTGTTTTGAGGGCCTAATACATTTGCCGCATTAAGAGGCACAATTTCTTGGAATCTGAAATAAAGCAGATGTTATACGAGTTAGAATATTCTCAGATGCAAATTGAGTTATAGAGGAATACGAGTGACAGAAGAAAATTACCCAAGCACGTATATATCTGCAGAATTATTTTGTGTGTCAAGCCAATCTTCCATGTCCAAATTCTTGGGTGGTGCAATGCCTCCGACATTCCACGAACCAACAAAGATTCTAGAGAGAAATTATATACAAATCAGAGTTGCTTTCATATATAAACTTCCATAAGAGGAAACCTGTACAGAACTAATGCGGTGGAGAAGCAAATCTTAGAGAATGTTAACTGGTCTGTTATCATACTCTGTGTCATGGTAATGGCTCAAGCTCCTGTTTGAGTCAGCAGATGCTTGATTCAACCTTGAAGATTCCAGCTTTGCCTCTGCTGAGTGCTGATGCTGATCTTCTCTATCAAAGTTATCATTGCTCAATATCTTTCTCAGGATCTTGCTCTTCTTCAACTTGAAGCCCTCCATGATCTTTTTGAACGCAATATACAGTCGTCAATCATATGAAAAAGAACCACAAGAGACTGGAAGAGACAGAGAGACAGATGCCCAGAAATACTTACTTCTTGCTCTCTTTTCTTGCTCGCCAATGGCTTTCTGCAACAAATCTGCCACAGAACGGGAGTGACATGCCAGACTAGAAAAGAGAGCCAGAAAAGGGACTTTTGCATCAGATATCAAGAGGAAGAAGCAGAGGAGCTAGAGAACTTATAGGCATGCAACTCAGTACCGTCCTGAATAGAATTGAAAACAACTGGTCAAAGGAAAGACATGAGACAAGACCACCAGAGAATCTTTTTTTTTAAAAAAAAAAATTTTCCTCCTATTTCTTGATATTTAATTTCAAAGTTTTGATCCAATTATAATTCCCCTTTTCCTTTATTTGAAAATATTATAACCAAAAGATCCTAATGGAAAATAATTTCTTTTTAAATTCATGTCATTTTCAGGTCACCTCATTCCTCCTTAAAGCTCCGGGAAGGTCCCTTGAAATTACAATCAAGCACAGAACGTGATCGCCTTTTCAAGTAGCCAAAGCAATGGAATTACTCTGTTGACACATGTCCCACAGAACGTGACCCAATTCGTAAGCAAATTCATAGTCCGTTCAACTTGTTTGCAAGCATAGAAGTTTAACTAATAATGCCCTCTCAGGTAAAAAAAAAAAAAAACTAATAAGGCCCTCAAACAAGATGCGGGAAAATGAGTAGATCATTCTTTGTGGAGAAGCCATTTTTTATTTTTAACCACTTAGGACTCACCATGACCAAGTTGTTGGAAAAAGTAGGTTCTTGCAGACCACTTGGTTGCCATGATTATTAGCCTAAATCGAAGAGCATTGGAGGACTTTTTGATGAGACCTTGCCTATTTGTCTTGTTCAGAGATTAACACAAAATTTGATTTGATTTGGGATTTATATTAACTTAATGGTCATTTTCAGGGCACTTAATTCGACTCTGCTACTCGGCTCTGCCCCATGTGCAAGCATGAGCGATGCTATCACAGGCTCTGTAACTTGAAGGGTTTATTTTAAGAAAGCAGCAGTCTTGGTTGGAATTGCAGCTAGAAAGGCTAGCCAAAAGCTATGATTGCGCTGAAAATGGGATGAATGAAAGCTACAATCACAGATTGATTATTTGCATTTAAGTCGGCAGGGTTTACAACTCCCATCCCATGTTTAATACTCCTCCGATTTTTAATATAGGACTCAATTTTTAAGTTATTTTTTGTTTTAAATATAAGATCCATTTCTCATATTTATCAGTTTTCTCTAAATTATTTCTATGAATATTCCTTCAACCATAATTAAGTAGAAAAAGGAGAGGGGGTATTAAGAAAAATGATTATGGTGTTTTAGGAAAAATATGTCACTTTTCTTATAATTAACTAACTTACCTAACTTTCTTAATCTAATCAAATTAGTTAAATGGGTCTTATATTAAGGACCGGAGTAGTAATTAATATTTCCTCGTTTCAGAGTGTCTGTGATGCTCCTCATTTTTCTTATAAAACAGTTGTTTTTGCCTCTCTTTAAGTAATTACTTATATCGGTATCATTGTATTTATTATCTAGTAATTTGCTTATTTTCTTTCTTACACGATCACTTCCTATAAATAAAAGTTTTCTTGGAAAGAAAAAAACATATTTTTATATGTTTGTTATTTTTAATTAATATTAACTAATTTTTCATTAACTTAATTCTCTTATAACTGATATGATAAAAAATTTGAGTAAAGTGGGAAGTGTGATCACAATGCGCGGCTGGGGGCGAATTATTGCGGCAATTGGGAATTACGTGGCCGAAGTCCTATGGACGGTCAGAACCTGAAAGCACAAGTGTCAAAATATGAGCCCTCCATATTTATATTAAAAAAGTCCATGCCAGAATTGAACTATGGACGGACCATCTTCTTCTCCGCCATGCAAAGACAAAGACAGAAGGATTAGGCATCAATTAAAAGAAAATTAAAAGAAAACATAATCATGTAAAATAAATAAAGAAAATATTCAGGTCAAATTACTTATATTTATTATGTCAACTTTTTGAATTATACATATTTACATGTCTTTCAAAACATTAGCATTAAATTGTAAACTAACATTAAAAAAAAAAAACGTGGTGATATGTGATTGGATAAATGATATAATAAATATGACAAATTTCAGTAAAAAAGTATTTTCTAATAAATAAAGTCAAGTTTTTAAAAAATGGAATTTACGCCGTAAACCGACAAACTAACATGACGAATTTTGATAATTTGCTTAAAAATAAATTGATTCAACAGGCTTAATTATAAACCAATTTATTATTATTAATACTCTTTTTGTTTTTTTTACCTTCAATTATTAAGACCCAATCCTTGCAAAAACAAAAAAGTGTGATAATCACTCACTCCATTTTGCATCTCTTGAAAAATAAGAATGAATAATTCAAGAACCAGCGAAATTACACAAATGCCCTTGTAAACTTTGATGCCTCGCCTCCAATATCCACCTGGCCCTGGGGTCCTCGTCCTCGGCGCTGCAAGCTGTCGTATAGGCGGCACACTGACTTTCATTTCCATCTCCCATGCTATAGACTGTATATAGCCCATAATAGACCCTCTCTGTCACTGCATTGAAATTTATTTATTTAGTTATAGTTTATGTGGCATATTATTGGTCTCGTAATGTGATGGAACACCGAAAGTTTCAGTCTCAATTTTCAGGTATTTTAAAATTGGAGATTCATGTATCATTTATTTCCCTCTCAATTTCACAACGGAATTCAATTATATAACTCTAGCAGATTATTAATTACGCAGAACAGGACAGTCATTTGTTTGATTGAACATTTCATACACATTACATAGCTTCCCAAAGTTTTCGTTTTAGAGGGAGGCTATTCAACAAATTTGTCTTGCATGCAACAACGTTAATGTGGTACAGAACTTTGGGACAACTTGAGCACTTAGGATAGCATTGGTTTCGGGTAAGAAATTAAAATAAAAAAGAAGACAAGAATGAGAAGATTGCAATTTCACCTATTTAAAAGATTGGATTTCGTCGTTGCAAGGAAAACTGTTACAAAGCAAGAAATATGTGTTCAAATTTTAACTTTTTTCATTTATTTAAATTGTCCGATCCTGTGTAGACCTTAGAATGTTTCCAAATATTGCAACCGATCGAGTAAAATAGAGCCGGTGTAAACATATTATTAATTCCAGTTCTTAATATAAGAGTTATTTTAACTTTTAATTTAGTCCTAACTATAATATTCTAATCTACTTTATCTATATTTTTTAAAGTAGTCATTATAGTAGTTGTACATGTTAAAGATTTCATCAAATAGTAGTTCTAGCTAATATATATGATTAGTAATAGTATTTTAAAGAAAACAACACATATTTATTACAAATAATTAACTTAATAAACTTTATTAATGTATCCAAATTAGTTAACTAGTTATTATATCAGGGATCGATATAGTATAATTTTATAAAAGGTCTTGCCAATTACAAATTTCGACAAGATAGTGAAGGGAGGCTCAAAAGTCTTGATTTGCTTGTTTCAATTTTTCTGGTTAGTCATTCTTGAAAAATGACATTTTATTAATTCTCCAATCCCCAAGAACTATATCACCAATCCTGTTTCTATAATTTTTCATTTTCCTTTCATAAAGTATTAGAATAACTGAATTTTAAATTAAAAAATGAAAATTGCGTTGTAGTTAGTGGCAAGGTAAATCATAAAAAAGCATCCGTTCTAATTTACATGAAAAATTTTTAAATATATAAAGTTAAAAATATAAGTTTTCTTGTAAATGTTATAACCTTCTGTCATTAGACATTAATAGTTTTTTAATATATCCGAAATGTGTGAACCGTTCATTTTCACTCATCTCACCCTCATTGCTAAGCCTACTTTCAAATGGCTTAATCATGATTAATATTAATCATTAGTAATTAATAATATAATAATAATCCGTGACTTGAAGACACAACAATCATGATGCTAAACAGCAATCAAGCAATGAACCTGCCCCGGTCAATATCTGACAGTTAACACATAATTCTTTCAAGTTGGAGTCCATAATTGAGTCTATTTGTTTAAGAATGATTGTCATCAACCATGTTAAATCACTTTGGCCTTTGCTCCAACCATATTACCGCACCAAACCATGCAACATGCCACTAGGTAAGGCCCCTTTTGAGATTATAGCATTTACACAACAGCGTATCCTCAACTTCTCACCATTGGCTTATATTGAACATTGTTACTGAATTAAGAAAAGTATACGCATAGGACCCAGGTTTTTTCCTCTAGTCAATTCTCTCCTGTTTCTCCCTCGTCTTCATGAAGTAAGTTTTTTTTTTTTACCGGTGAGCACTTGATTCAACTAGTAAAAGAGTTTGTATCAGCTTTAATTATTAGTTACTCCCTCTGTCCTTTATTATGAGATCCAATTTTTTGAATAGGTTTGTCCCTTTTTATAAGATCCTTTTTAAATTTGTCTGAACATTTAATGCATTGTTACCTATTTTACTTTTAGTTTAATATATTTAATACATTCTCTTTTTTTATTTATCTTACTATTACTCTCTTATACCTATCCATTTATATATATGGGTATATTTGAAAAAAAATTGTATTTGCTACATATTAATTACTTTTAACTAATTTTAACTATTTTTTTAAATCGTGTAAGTAATTTAGTTAAAAGAATCTTATAATAAAGGACAGAATAGTAGATGCTTTGAGTTTGAACTTTAGCATGCATTTGCATTAAATATTCGGTGGTAAAGGTTGCCCCTTAAAAGGATCCTACTTGATGTGATTTGAATTAGTCTGGTTTCGATATATAAATCCTTCGATTGAACTGGAGTAGTTCGGAATTCCAGATACAGTAAATTTATATATTATCATGTACTATAATTGCAAAAAATTATTCACTCAGGTCCCACTCCAGTTCTATTTCTCGTTCACTCCTCCTTGAATCTTGTTATGGGATGAGATTAGAGAGTATATTCTCATGCCCCCGAATGCAGCCTAGTTCATCCTGTTTTTTTCCAAACTTAAAGAGAGAGAGATAGAAGAGTGGCTACATATAAATTTTAAATGTCATAGCCATGCATTTCCTTTCTCCATAATCTCGTGTTAGTTGCTGCAACTGTACTTCTCTGCAATATGTTGCTTCCTCTTACAAATATGCTGAAAATTTGTAAAAGATAAAAACAATTCAAGTTCATCAAGTAAATACGCACAAGCATGTCAAAATGTTCTGCTGTAACATTTTATTTATCACTAGCTTAGCTTGGTTTATATACTTTTTTTTTAATATCTTAGATTTACCTAATAATGTTAGAGTAGCAACCGGCCTAAAGGTTAGCATGCTAAACTAATCATTACCTAATAAAGCTCAACAACTTTCCCAAAAACATAAACAACTTCCCCAAAAATACAAGAGGCAGACCTACCCTTTAATTTGGGAAAGCTGAGTTGCTTACCTCTCTAACTCGAAACGTTTGTAGAACTCTATATGCTTCACCAAAACAGTGAAGCCAACCCGTATGTATGTATGTATGTATGTGTATGTATTTGCAAGTGTACGTGTTTTTGTTTGATATACAAGCTTCATTGTTAAAGCTCAAACTGATATGCAAAGGCAACCTTATGGTGAAGTGTAGCAGATCAAGATAATTTAACTTTGTTCACCACGAGAACAAGTCCTGGAGCTCTATGTACAAGTTAGATCATCCCCAAAACTACAAGTCTACAATTTAGAGAGAATTAGTACCTTATAAACAAGTCAAAGTCACAATTACTGTCATTAATAACTGCATGCACGGGGATATAATTAAGGAGTTTGAACTTCCAAGTTCAGTGGAAAAATTTTCTCCATCTTCTGCATAGTTTTAACTTTCAATATTGAGAGGAAGTAGGTTTCATTTCATTGGTACAATAAATGAAGGACCAAAGAATTTAGGTGACAGCTTCATCAAGTGTAGTTTTTAGAAGAACGTAACATGATCTGAATTAAAAAGTGGGTCTCCTTTCCAATTTCGACATCCTGAAAAAAGGACCACAAGCATTTATGCTTTATATCTGAGTAGTGGGTATTGTCTTTTTCGTTATTTAAGGTAAATTAGTTAATTAGGACCACAAGCAATATAGCATGGAACTGATTATTCTAACAAACCCACTTCTATACCATTGGCATATACTTTGAAATGACTAAAAATATGAGCATGAAAAGGAGTTTCCAACATGCTCTAAATCTAAATGAACAATAGAAATTTATTTCGCAATCTTTAATTGTTGCCTCAGAGGGCAGAAATAAAGAAATTATATACTAAAACAAGAAGGGAAAAGATGAAGAAATATGAAGACAAGTGTCTGCCGATAAAGCAGTCACTTTCTCAGTTTTCTCCCACCCACACGAGTCTCATTTGTCGTGTTCTGCGGAGTTGTTTAATCAACTGCTCCATATCAGCTCTAAAACTTGCTAAAATGACATCAGTAATGCCAAAACAGATTCAATTTTTTAAAGACAGCTATTTCTTACTGGCTAAAGAAGCAAGAAAAATAAGAAGAAAGAGGTGCTTAATCAACCATTCATTCCATGCATTCTCATTGAATAAAGTGATGATGAGCCTAAAAATCTGCAGAAACACATCGCACAGTGGGAAGGGAAGGAATTTTGGCCATTGGGAAGAGAAGGAACACACTAAAAGACACCCGATGATACATGGAAAACACCATAGGCAAAGCTAGCTAGGTTCGGAGCAAACTATTATTGGTGCCTTTTGTTGCATCATGTGCAATGCCATTTCGCATCAGGAAAGTTGAAATATTACATATATTTTAAGGCATGTCTTTCGGAAAAGACAAGATCGACGCAGTGTTCTATATAGACTAGAAGGTTGATTGGCTTTTTAGTTAGGAATAAGAATTGGAATATAGTGCTAGCTTTATAGACTTGTATATGTGAAGGATTAGTCACATAAGCAAAAGGGCAATATATATTACTGTTTTGCGATATATGTTGGTGCTATTGTGATTGGGACTTTAGGAAAGTGTTTGTAAATGATCTAAGCACAGTGTGAAAAAGCATGTTTGGTATAATAATTCTGATAATGGCTTGTTGTTAGCTGACTTCCTATCAATTTTTAACTAGATAAGTTGAGTTTAAGGAACTAATAAAAATTAGCCAACTTATGAGTTCCTTGATGACTATGATGCTGAAAAAAGAAGAAGGGAGAATTAAAATAAAGTCCAAAAGAAAAAACCTAATAACTAAAAAGTCTCAATGATAATTGAGCAGCTTGTAATGATAATGCAAGTTATAGAATGGGAAATGATAACTTTTACTCCTCTGGTCCTATCTATAGGGTAGAGAGAGAAGACATTTTTTTGTTTTATTTATAGGGTACCAAGAGAAATTTTTTGTATGGATGTATAATTTTACCTCCATTTTATTATTGTGTTAATTTTGTTTATACAAGATATAATGTATATTAAATAGGGATAAAGTTGGAAAGTCATTAAATTTTAAATGAGAGTTAATAAAGTTTAAGATTTTTCTTGACTTGTGTGAAGCATGCTGGAAATGCCTTATAAATAGGATCAGATGAGTAACTTGTCATTCGAACTTTTTGATAAATATTTTCTTTGGTAGGGACCTCACTGTAATTCTCCCAAAAAAGAATGAGTAGCTTCAAGTTTTAGATTTTTGCATTTGTTTAGACATGATTGCTTTTATGGCGAAATAAAAGCACTAGGCGAGGCCCAAATGAAGTTTTAGAAATGCATTTCACTGCGGGGTTTAGGAGATCTATTATTCACAACTTAAAAATAAAAAGCTAAAGCATAATTTTAGTCTTTTAATTTTATACAAAATTTTAATTTAGTCTATTAACTTTAAAAATGTATATTTCTAATCATTTAGTTCTAAAATTGTTAACAAAAAAAAATGATATTGAGATATTAAATATTGATAAAATATTATTAACATATTAAGTTTAGTTTTCAAAACAATCATGATACTTAAAACTAGTGACTTTATGGTTCAATGACTAAAACAGATTGTTTAAAGTTAATATGCCAAATTAAAACTTTGTATAAAATTAAAAGGATCAACTATATATTTTAACCACTGAGCACTGGGATCAACTAGTGAGGAGTTGTTCTAGCTGAACCAAAAATCACACGTTCGATCCTTTGGGCACACAGTAGCGTAGGTGGTAGGGTAGCTGCTCATATAGGTCCTCAAATTACTGATCGGGATTAGTCTGATTTGTAATTTCCTGGAGGGTTGGCTATGACACGGGGTGAAGTAATTCATAAAAACAATCTGAACTCATCAATGTTACTTCTGTCTTAAAATTCTTTTTGAAAAAAAAAAGGCGGTGGTTTCGATAATTTTTTTGTGTATTTTCCAAGCATGGTCTTGATTTTGAAATTGCAACAACTTAGGGCATATGACCCATGAAAAGTAGCCCAATAGATCCATTATTCACCAAGTTTAGCCCGCATTCTGATGGGCAGATCCATGTTAATGAGAAGAGAGAAAAAATAGAAGGCCCAATCTAAAGAATGATCAGGCCTGTTTTCGAAATGACGCCGCCTCAGCCCACACTCCGTTCCTTCGCGCCGTCATCGTCTCCCTCTCCTTCTCTCAAGGTGACCGGCGGCCGGTCTCTGGTTTCGCGTACCTTCACTCGCATTTTTGGACTTGCTTACATCTATCTATGTAATTTTTATTTTATTTTCTTTCTTCTTATTCAATTTTTCAATTTCCCCACATTTTTCTGCAATTGTTTTCCCCCTTCGATGTTCCCTTATCCTATCTCTCTTTACTTATCTGCATTTATTACCTCTAGTTCAGGGATTCTATTCTGAAGACTCGATTACTTATCTGCATTTATTACCACAATTTTTTCGTATCCCTGTTACTTTGTTGCGAAACATAACTTCCAGAAATCATGCTTGAGTGGTTAAAGTCGGAATTTCAGACAGAACAACATGCTGATGCGATGCTCAACGAAAACGAAGAGCCTTCAACTTCATGTTCACCTCCGACCATTTATGTTGTTTGGCTAAATACATGACCATTTTCAGACCGAGAGCTGAATGAGAAACTTTTTTTTAGAGCAGATGCTTGTGTTGAAGGCAACATCAAAGTCTATTTTGATCCAAGCTGTCTGCGGTTTGAAGGTTAGCTGACCGGAAACCAGATATGATGGTCAAGCAAAAGCTTCGCCAAGCTGTAGATTTTTTGTACTCCTGTGGCTGTGCCACTTCTGAGGCATATACACGAATTGTGATTGATTGTGTTCGATCGAATGACATCAATCAAGCCAAGAGATTACAAGCTCACATGGAGCGTTACCTTTTTCAACCCATAGATGCCTTTGTCCATAATCAACTCCTCCATCTATATGCGAAATTTGGAAAGCTTTCAGATGCTCAAAACCTGTTTGATAAAATGGTCAAGAAAGATATTTATTCTTGGAATGCAATGCTTTCAGCCTATGCAAAGTTGGGGTTGGCAGAGGATTTGTGTGCACTTTTTGATCGAATGCCTTATCGTGATTCTGTTTCATATAACACCATAATAGCAAGTCTTACGAACAATGGGCTTTCAGAAAAAGCTTTGAGGGCTCTGGCACAGATGAAGGAAGAAAGGATAGAACCCACAGAGCACACCTATGTCAGTGCATTGCAGGCATGTTCTCATTTATTGGATTTCAGGCATGGGAGACAGATTCATGGGAGAGCTATTGTTGGTAATTCGATGCAAAATGCTTATGTATGCAATTCTATGATTGATATGTATGCCAATTGTGGAGACGTAGGTAGGGCAAGGTGGTTATTTGATAAAATGGTTGATAAAAATGTTGTTTCATGGAATCTGATGATCTCTGTATATGTGAAAAAAGGGAATCCTGATGAGTGCATTCATTTGTTTGGTAAGATGCAGTTATCAGGCTTTAAACCCGATCAAGTTACAGTTTCAAATGTCCTCAATGCTTACTTTCAGTGCGGATGTGTAGATGATGCAAAGAAAATATTTGGCAAAATAACAAAAAGGGATGAGATTTGTTGGACCACAATGATAGTTGGTTATGCACAAAATGGGAGAGAAGAGGATGCTTTGATGTTATTCTGTCATATGCTACATGAAAATGTTCGACCTGACAGTTTCACCATCTCAAGTGTGGTAAGCTCTTGTGCGAAACTAGCTTCATTGTACCATGGTCAGGTTGTTCACGGAAAAGCCATTCTTATGGGTGTTGATGATAACATGCTTGTGTCAAGTGCTCTAGTAGATATGTACTGCAAATGTGGAGTAACTTCTGATGCTTGGGTCATTTTTGAAGCTATGCCTAGTCGGAGTGTTGTTACTTGGAATGCTATGATTAGGGGTTATGCACGAAATGGACAGGGCTTAGAGGCTGTAGCCCTGTATGAAAGGATGTTGGAGGAGAAGTTAAAACCTGATAATATTACTTTTGTGGGTGTCTTATCTGCTTGTATCAATGCAGATATGGTAGAACAAGGGCAGAGGTATTTTGATTCTATTATCGCACATGGCATGACACCCACTTTGGATCACTATGCATGTATGATTACTCTCCTTGGTCGGTCAGGTTATATCAGTAAAGCAGTGGATTTGATAAAAACTATGCCTCATAAACCAGATTACTTAATTTGGTCCACTTTGCTATCACTTTGTACTGCGAAGCGTGACATAAAACATGCAGAGTTGGCTGCTAGGAATCTCCTTGAATTGGATCCACTTAATGCGGCACCTTATATCTTGATCTCCAACATGTATGCTGCTTGTGGGAGATGGAATGACGTAGCTGCCATAAGATCTTTAATGAAGAGAAATAATGCAAAGAAGTTTGCGGCTTACAGTTGGATTGAGATTGAAAATGAAGTTCACAGATTTGTTTCTGAAGACTGTGCTCACCCGGAAGTCGAAAAAATCTATTGTGAACTGACCCGCTTGATCACAAAATTGCAGGAATTTGGGTATAATCCAGATACAAAGATTGTTCTGCATGATGTAGGGGAGGAAGAGAAGGTCAGATCCATCTCCTACCATAGTGAGAAAATAGCTCTTGCATTTGCATTAATGAGGAAGCCCCATGGTGTTGCTCCCATTAGGATCATAAAGAACATACGTGTCTGTGATGACTGCCATACTTTCATGAAATCTGCATCCTTGATGATTGAACGGGCAATCATACTTAGAGATTCGAATAGGTTTCATCATTTCATTGGTGGAAGCTGCTCTTGCAAGGACCGTTGGTAAAGTCTTAGTGAGATGTTAACCTGCTGAGCTATAATGATATCTGGAATGAATAAGGACATACAACACTCAGGAGCATCCCCTCAGAAAATCTTTTATGCAATGGAAATGGCCAATGCTTTGTTCTTCCGGAGGCTTCATTTATGGATAAGGTCATGATTGGTAGACCATTTGTGGATGGAAAAGGGAGAGGAAGATTGTGGAAATGATGACATCTTCTCATTCCATGGGTTGTTTGGTGGGAAGGCAAAGGAGGAGTACATTCGTAAAATTACATATTTACCCTTTAGAAAACCAAAAAAAACAAACACACACGCACACAGACAGTTTAAGTGTAGCCACTTATTCTACCTTTACTTTTTCATATTTGGTTCGATTCATTCCCTTTCCAAGCCATGAAATTCAATCACCACCTGCATTACCCTCTTCGTAGTTAGCCTACCACCTGTTTGCTCTAACATCTCATTCATAGGAAATCGCTTGATGGATTTTATTGCTAACCATGCTGGGGGCAGGGTCACGCCTCTTTTTTTTTTTTTTTTAATATACTGGTATGAGTTTGCTCACACCCAATATATCTGTATTTTTTTTAAGTGTTTGGAAGTTCCATGTTCCGCGAGCTCCGTCTTGAGCTATATTTTCACTTTGGGCCTTACACGCCATCATGTTGCTTTTGGGGGGCTTTAGACGAGGTTCTCTAGACGAGGTTCTCCCTATTTGGTATGTATCATCTAATAATATTTGAATATTTGAATACAAAGACAGTTACTATATACTGTAAAATCTTCCGTGCAAAGGAAACAGTTTATTGTATTAAATTAAAAATTTTAAAAAAGCATCCCCACAATTTCATAGATAATAATATATATTCTTATTTTTGCGAAAGACATTAGAAACAATATTTCAGAATGATAGAAGAATGCGGAAGAAACATGAGAGCTGAAAAGGACTGGAATAATAATTATTCTCGCAAGTACAATATCGCAGTAAATACTAAATACCTTCCACATCAGTCCGAAATACAAAATTTTCTTCGCCAGTCTTAAATACAACAAAAAAATTAGCTTAACTTTTGGGCTATCTAATAGATGCCCCCCGTTGCCGGTTTTTGAAGCGGGCCAACAGACCCAAACGTTGGGGTTAAATAAATTCGGTCCACAAATTTAGTACTCGATTTGTTGGGGTGCGCCAGGCCCGTGCAGCAGTGCAACACATGGGCGACGCTCAAGGACCCCAGTAGCAAGCTACCGTGGTGAGCCCTTCCCCTAAAAAAATTAATTTAATATCATGTGAGCCAATGGCTCACGTATCAGATATTAAACTGATAAGAACAGATACTACACTTGATCTTAGCCAAAAGGCCGAGAAAGGTATGCCTTGCTTTGTGCGTTTGCTTGGCTTTTATACCATCTCATTCCTTTGCTCACAGCTTCTTTTTCCCATGTGGGACTAGTTCTGAACTTGACAGAGAGGAACCTGACCCCTAGTGCCGGTTTATATGCTAAGGGCTTGTTGCCATACTTCTATTTATTTATTTATTGTTCCCAATGTACTACCAGGTGACATTATAACGGAAGGAGCACTTCAAATTACGGTATGTATCTGTGGTGATTCTCCTCTGACTCAAAACTAGTAAGCAGCTAAGAAATCAAATATGTGAGACCTAAATTGAGAGATGTCCTACTTCTTTGTCATGCATATTAACACTACCTCCGGTCGTAATTATAAGAGCTAGTTGACTAATTTAAAGATATTAAGAAAATAAAATAAGTTAGTTATTGTGATAAATAGGTATTGTTTTTCCTAAAATATCCTTGCTAATCAAGTATATTGGTTAAAACTATCATTATTAAAAGACTATCTTGGAAAAAATATATAAATACGAGAGATAAAGTGGATTGAGGTCTTATATTTAGAACTAAAATAAAAATCAAATGAGGTATGATATTAATAACCGGAGGGGTTAGATGAAGAAAGTGGCAAAAGGGTGAGTTTATCCACCTAACAAGCGAGCCTCACACGTACATATCTCATTACCCTCTTATTTAATAAAACTTCCCAATTCAACACGTCTATCTCATGTTTGATCAAATGTAATTATATGTGGGTGGGGTAAGATAATTGGAGATATGACACATAAGATAAAATAGGTTGAAAATAACTTGTTAAAATAAGGACATGATGAGCACTAAACATAAAAATTCGTTTGACCCTAGAAAATAATGTCAGAAATCGTTGTCCTATTCTAATTCCTGTTTTTAAAACAGTTTTTAAGGGGCAAACTCGTCTGGATAAGTATTTTCTATTTACTTGTTCTTAGAATATGTTTATCTTTTTCTAAAGAATAAAAAGATGAGAATCCTTTGTAGGGTTTTCTGTTTCTGTTCTCATTTAGCCATCAACTACTGCTGCCCGTCACCGTTGAAATTTTGAAATAAATTAACTAAACAAATTTTCATTTCTTATTTCCAAACACCTGTTTGAATAATAGTTGCACAGGACCGTATATACAAAATCAGAAACCAAAATACAAGCCAGGTATCTTTCCTAACCATCCTTAATTCTCGTGTCAAAATGATTACAAAACTCGACAATCTTACGTGGTCTATTACTCACCATGGATTAAAAGTGAGCTTTCTACTGTGAGAGTTTTAGTTGAATGCAGCCAAGGAGTGGGGCTAATCTAAATTACAAATATAATAATATCATTTGAATAAACAACTACATCACGTAGACATAACTTCACAAAATCAAACTCTAATTCATTACAATTCACGTGCTTCATTTGTCAAATTTCATCTTATAACCACTTTCGGATTGAGTTTCTTCTTGAACGTTCAACTTGCCTATTAGCGTATAGCACAAGCAATCTTATAGGCAAGAACTGCAGGCTGTATCTGCTCACCATCCTTCACGCAACATTTACGATTACAATTTTAGATTATGATTCTCCAGCGTACCTCCACATGGGATAGGCTAGAAAAGCACATGTTAGCTTGCTAGATAACAATTAAGAAAATGAACTTGCAAAATTAAACAACTGATTCTCCTTATAGTCCATCCCATTAATCACCTTCACATAAAAACAGGACGGTGACATTGAGAATAATACTCAACATTTTCCTGTCTACTTCTGGAGTAAATATGGAGTTATACAAGGTTGTCACTAGTTACACACAGGAAAAAAATGCCTCAGCATCACTTGGCTGCAATTTTCTTTTCCCTCTTTCAAGTGGAATCAAGTTGCAGCAATCTATGGAAAGGAAAACCAGACACGTTCTCTCTGTGAATAATTCCATGAAGACACCACCTAACTTCAAACTCTATTATTCAGCCACTGAATTATTTCCTGTGTGACTGCATGACGTTCAGGTTCAAAAAGGAGGTCATGCAACAACCCTTCATATAAATGAATGGTTTTGTCAGATGAAGAAGCCTCTTCATAAAACTTCTGAGAAGCAACAGGATCAGTGACCGTATCTGCAGTGCCATGGAGAACCAGGAACGGAACTTTGATATTTCTCAAATTTTGCTGCAAGTAGGACGTGATTCTTATAATCTCGTGGCCTGTTCGGACTCTAATGGATCCAGTACATACTAGTGGGTCAGAATATTTAGATACTAGTGCATCTGGATCTCGACAAACAGTTGAACCCTTTTTATAGGCAGAATTAAATTGATATTTAGGCAGCAACAATGAAACTACAGGGGCAAGAAGCTGCAACAAAAAGATATAGAGATTAGACGAGTTCCTGATTTTTCTCATTAGTGCATGCATATGCCAGTATACCATGTTGTATATACTGCAATGTGAAATGAGATGCTGGCAATTGTGGTCAGATAAACTGGAAGCAGACAAAGGAATATGCATTGCTCACCAAGACTATTGGATGAGAAGCCTGGACTCCAACTGCAGGTGATGTCACTACTGCACCAGATACACATGCCTCGACCTTAGGATCCAGCAATGCCTACAGTACAGATAGCATAAAAACTCTTTTAACTTTTTCTTCAATAGCTTGATAATTGCAAGAAATTTAATTTATAGTAGTACTAGCTATACCTTAAGAACAATGGCTGCACCTGTTGAGTGTCCAAAGCAAAAACAAGGAAGCCCAGGATTTTCAATAAGAATCTTCTCAAGAAAAACTTTCTGTGTAACGTCAGACACAAACAAGTCTTAGTTAGAACAACAACTAGCTGTAAGGGGACAGAAATAATGTTTAAAATTCTGCGGTTCTTCCCACCCGCTTATGACAACGAAAGAAGCACCATCTAATTAAATAAGGTTCTACAAAATCCTTGTAGATTGGAGCACATACCATGTCAGAAACAGCATCGTCAAGAGAATGCACATATGCATGCAGCCCATCACTTCCACCATGGCCTGCAGTGAAGAGAATAGTATTAGTTGGAGTACTGACAAGAGAAAAGGAGGAAAAAAGAATAAACATATTCTGCAAGAGTGAACATACAGCATTAAAAATATGCTGCACAGATTTGAAGGAATCATATCGCCTCTTAAAGATATTTCTAAAATCTACACATGCTTTGCCTCCATAGACCCTACGCTTGAAGCCTCATCACAGTAACGTTCCTATTTTAGGTCACCATACAGTCTAAATTCTTGCTCGGAGTGATAATGGAAGAATAGGTGAACAGTTCATTATTCATTACTCCATTTAACCAAGAAAGGTTAAAGAATTACATAAATAAATAGTTGATGAAGTACTATTTATTAACTAAATATCAAATCTTAATCTAAGAGGAGTGCTTGAAAATATGAGGAACATGACATGACTGCCCACCTTTCTGTCAAATCTCTTTACCAAAAGCCAAATTTTAAAAATATTTAGTAAAGCATAACTCCAAATATACTGAGAAAGAAAACTATGATGGAGCGATTTATTCTGACTTACCAACCCAATCCATCCCATAAACCTTGAAGCCATTAGCATTCAGCTTTTTTGCAAAGTCATTGTACCTGCCACTATTATAGGAGAATGGGACTGGCTTCAGAAATCGGAATTGCATAAAGGATTATATAAGAATTGAAAGGGTAGCCAACTTGAATTAAGCATAAACTGCAAACCTGTGTTCATTAAGACCATGCATAATAAAAATAAGTCCCCTGTACAAAGGACGCAACAAATTATCAGTCTGAATTCTATTAAAAAGAATATGAAGCTGCATTTACACAAAGAAAAGAAAATAAGGGTGAACACCGCGCAGCGTAATTGGAATGATAAAATTCAAAAGTCCTGAAGAAAGTATCAATAAAAAAAGGATAAACACACACAGCAGACACTAAGATTATGTTATTTGTTCCAGAAAAGGGAAATACAAATATAAAAAAGCAAGACGAAAAATCAAAATGAAACATCTTGCATACCATTGATCACAACCATAATATCTTTAAAAAGCATCAAGTGTCTCCAGAACGCAGTGAATTAGTAACCATTCAAGTGGTTATCAAGAGATCAACTTTAGGAATCAAATCTTATAGGGGCAAGGAATAAGAACAATCAGTTTTACCACTCACATATTCTTTGCGTAAGAGCTAAAACGCACAGCATAATGATAGAGAAAATTAAGACACCTATAATATTATGACATGACAAAAATTTGAATAGTTTGATCTGAATTTTTTCTCCCCCGTAGGATGATACATAAATTTTGCTTTTGGCCAACAGGATATCACATGATTCAAAGTCCTTTTTTGAATAATAATAATAAGCCAACTTCACAAAATTAAACAGTAGACACTCTGAAACATTAATTATGTCCACATAATTCAAACCCCTAAAATAGTACTAAGTGCGACAGGGAAAGGCGGGGGCCACGAGTAATAAAAATGGCTTCAGAAAAGGACATGAAGATAAGATGCCACCCCCTAATTGGGGAATTTAAATTTTGCGGTGCATGACTTTCTAATCCAGAAATCCTAGCCGTAGCAATTAATGCAGACTGGATTATTCCTTCGAAGACATCAATCATGACCAGCTATTCACATTAGGCGGTGACATTTGATGACAAACTATATTCTCTCTATGAACCAAACATAATCCAGATGCAACGAACCACGCCCAATTCTCTCAGTAGCGTGCATAAAACAGGTAGGTTTTAATTTCTACTCGAGATTTAACTAAGCGAGAATTACCACAGCAACAGCAGATACTGATGTTATTATTAATAAGGATTAACAGCAAGAATCAAACTCAACACATGACCACTAAGCTCAATGTTGCCAAATGCGTTCCAGAAACCAGCACGGCAAGTAAATTTTCGGTATATTGGAGAATGCAAGCTATTGCCTACCTGATTTTAACCGAAACTGGCGTCCAAGATTGCGTGAAAATGGTAGCACCCCTTTTCGTACCGATTAGGGAGTACTCTCTCACCGTATTCGGGTCCCTATCCTCAACAACCCTCCGTATAGCCAGCGCTCTCCTTGCCTCCACAGCCTCATCCACCGCCTTCACCGTCGCCGCCGCGCTACTACTGCTACAGCCAACGCTTAAACAACTCTTCCACGGCACGAAAGGAGTCGGAACTCGCACCACCACCCCCTTCCGGTTATAATCGGTTTGTTTCTCGTCCTTGCCCGGTTTATCAACTGGCGAGGCCCGCCTCGGTCCACGGAAAGGTAAAAGCAGCAGCAAAACGACGGAGTTTATCAGCATTAGCAGGCTCTTCAGTAATCGCATAGAAAACAAGGCGTTTATACGCCCAGTTGCCCCGGACGTTAAAAAAAGCGACGACGATCCGTCTTGTCCCCTCAAAACCAAAGTCTCCGTCGCCATCGCTTCGAACCCTTGTTTCCTTTTTCAACGAACAAGAGCTGCTTCTTCTTCTTCCTCCTCCCTGCTTATATGCTCCTGCTCCTGCTTCTGCTACGTCGATGAGTTTCAATCTGAGAATTTAACAAAGGTCCGTTTCTAGTACAGATAAAAACCGTCGTGGGTCTCTGTATTAAATGTCTCTATCTATATGCCTCCAAAAATTCAAACCCAAATATAGTTTGGAGAGCCTCCTGCCAAATATAGAAGAACCTAAAACTGAATGATTCCTTCTTATGTAGAATTGGATTCGACACCAAATTAATGACGCTTTCGGGTGGGCTGGATTTATACAAAGCAAAGATGAAAACGGAATCGTAGCTTCAAAAGAGATACTGTGATTTGGACAGCTTGTTTACTCTTTGAACATCCAGAAACTGCGGTTACATTCAACAGGATCACAATTCCCTTTTTCTCAGTCCAATTCTGTTGGTGGGGCTATCGGGAAAAAGACTTCTTCTCAAATTTGATGATGATATGTCTGCGAAAAGAAACAAGCAAACAACTTAGGATAGGACGTAAAGATTCGAGAAGCGTTTAATCGGGAATTTTTTTTTATTAATAAAAATTAAAAAAGGATTCCAGAAGCATCGGTCTCTTTTGTTTTTTCCCCACCCCCGATAAAAACTAAAACATTAAGTAAGAGGCCAAGAAAATGACACGTGGAATAGCAATCAAAGAAACCAATAATAAAAAGACAAGTGTACGAGCGAGATTTGTCGAGTCTAACATATGCGGCGAATAGATGACATCGAAGGTGACTTTTTCTGTACTCCCGTACACAGACTTCGCCTGTGCCCTGTCTTCCTCAGAATGGTACACGTGGAGAGGACGTGTTCAACAATTGTGAAATTAAAGAAATGTCCCAGAACTTTGAAATATTACAATACGACCCTGATATTCTTCCGCCGCATGCCTTTTGTGGCCACAGATTTCGTGTTAATTTTTTGTTTAACCTATAATTTTATTTTTAGGAAAAATTTTATTTTAGGATTACTATAACTAATTGATATCATTCAATTCTCAAAATATTTTAAAATTTCCATCAACCCGATTGGACCAAAATGCAATTAAAATTGAAGCGTAAAAATACAATAATACCCCTCTTTTTTATTTTTTTAAAACATAAATATTAATTATCGCTGAAATTCCACATGGCTGATGTCAGAGGTTAGAGCTCTAACGACTGGAGGTTTAAACCCATGATTTCTTAGCACATAAAAAATAATGTGATCACCAAATCAATCAAACCACTTAGTCATGTAACATGTAACATCCTAAAAAAATATATATAAATAAATTTTATTATTATAAAATAATAATATTTTGTACTTTAAAAAAAGGAGGAAGGGAAACAACGTTCAGAACGTATTTAAGAGGAAGAGGAATTTTAGAGGAAAGCTTTTGACTGAAGGAAGAA